>NC_079503.1:5442206-5700809 GCF_030052815.1 Hevea brasiliensis | reverse complement strand
GCTGATTTTCTCAAAAGCCTCTTGACAAATCAATCCCATTGAGTAGAGTTATTTTTCCGAGTAATCAAAATAGGCTCACTTTGGCAAGAAGATTAGAAATAAACCTCAAATGTAGTTTAGCTTTCCTAAAATCAAGCACCTCCCTTTCTGTTTTTGGGGATGGCATTTCTTGAATAGCTCGAACTTTGTCTGGATCTACTTCTATCCCTTTCTCGCTTACTATGAATCCCAACAACTTTCCCGATTTAGCTCCGAATATGCATTTACTGTGGTTCAGCTTCAAGTGGTATTTCCTGAGCCTTTCGAATACCCTCCTCATCACCTGAACATGGCTCTCTTCTCCCCTGGATTTAATGATCATATCATCCATGTACACCTCCACTTCTTTATGCATCATGTCATGGAATAATGTGACCATTGTGCGCTGGTAAGTAGCCCCGCATTTTTAACCCAAGGGCATGACCCGATAGCGTAATACTCCCATTGAGTGATGAAAGCGCTTTTATCCTTGTCTTCTTCGCCCATTGGGACTGATTGTACTCGATGCCCCATCAATACACGAACACCGCCCAATCCCGCAAAGATTGTCAACTAACACATCAATGTGGGGAGAGGGAAATCGCCTTTCAAGCTAGCTTTATTAAGGTCCCCGTAGTCAACGCACACTCGACTCTCCCGCCTTTCTTCACACGGACGACGTTAGCCACCCATTGGGGATATTTGACCACTTCCAAGAACCCGGCCATATCGCTTTCTTGACTTCATCCCAACCTTGAGCAAGGTGTCGATTCATTCTCCTTAGTTTCGCTTCACCGAATCGCTCTCGGAATTAAGGGAATTTTGTGCGCATTATCCGAGGGTCCAAACCCACCATATCATCATAGCTCCAGAAAATACATCGAGGAATTCTTTAAGCAACCGATCATATCTCCCAATTCTTCACTCTACTACCTTAAGTTCCTTTTACTTCTTCCGTGCCCAAGTTTATTGTCTGTGTCTCGTCTCCACAAGGCACGAGGGAGGGCTCATCCTTTTCACCGTCTTCTTGTGTAAGTTCTTCCTTAGAGTCACTTGACGTAATGGCAGTTATGGGGATTTCAAAATTAACCAAAGGGATTTCTGAGTTTATTGGATTATTAGGTGTTAATTGATGGATGGTCCTGGACGAATAAAGAATAGAACATGTTATAAGGATGGAATTTAAAAGGAAAGAGAGAGAGTGTTGGATTTTAAAAATGCGCTATCAATTCATTAATAATATTAATGCCATAAGAAAAGGTCCATTTACAGCATTACACTTGTCACCATGGACAAAGTGATCAAGTGTAGATAACCAGAGGTACTTTACTCGAGATTGAGTACAGGGATATCCTCCGTTGTCTAGTTGTCAAGCTCCCCGCCTCACCATCGGCAGACTAGGGCCTCATACAAGGAGTCCAGCTTGGATGACATCGATGGATGGATCATCGGGTGATTCTTCCAGATTTGCCGGATGTTGAATTACCGGTTTGGTGAAGATCTCCGTGATTCTCGGATTACTTTCATCTTTCCCATCTTCCGTCAAACCTCCGATCCCAAGTATTTTCCTCATCCGTAATCGCCCATCCACGAGGGCATCCTCCTCATATCCTGCATCACAACGGCCTACCTTCCGAATAGCCGCATGGGTTCCACGATTCCTCGCAGTGGTGCCCAAGCCTTTCCCTCTTGATACCCATTCCTCGACATCACTTTGGCCACCATAGCCATAGCCCCTCCTTCCCAGATCTTGCGCTCAAGGGCCCGGAAAGAACTCTCCAATGACTCCTCGCCGCTTCCACATAAGGAAGTGATTGCGCTTGGTAACCAATATGGCTTCTTCACCCTTACAGTGATGATTTTTCCGTCCTTAATGTATTTGATCTTCCGTGCAAAGTTGAAGGAACAAAGATTCGCAGAATGGATCCACAAATTTTCCCAACAAAGATAGTGTAAGCGGCCAATGTTCATCACCGAACGTGATGTTGAAGGTACATGCACCGACTTGATTGGCAAGTCAATGTCTCCCAAGATTTCTCTCCTTGTACCGTCAAAGGCTCTTACCACCATCGCGCTCTGACGTATATGCGATTGGTCGACCGGTAGCCTGGCTAAGGTTGCGCTAGGCAGTATATTAAGGGCCGATCCGTTATCGATGAGAACTTTGGCCACTATACAACCCTTGCACTTCACAGTTACATGCAGAGCTTTATTGTGCCCTAAGCTCATGGATCTACCTCCTCTTCGTAAAAGGCTACAAAGTTGGAAGCTTGGATTTGTTCTACTATCTTCTCAAACCGTCCCTGTGATGTCGTGGTTCACAAAGGCTTGATCCAGATTCTCTCGCAAGGCTTGCGGTGGACTTGAGCTCGTGATCGGTGATAATGCTGAAATTCGGGCAGGTGTCTTCCTCAATTGCTCCACTACATCATACTCACTCTGTTTCATTATTTGGAGCAGTAGTTCTTCATCTTCCTTGTGCTCAACAGGCTCTACTTCCCCTGCTTTCTCAACCTCCTCTTCTGTATTTTTTGATGACTCTCCCATTTTTACTTTCCCTTTCCTCTTTCTCTTCTTCGTTCCCGTAACACCTCCCACTTCGAAAGTTATAAACTCAACTTCTTGCTCGTGGAGAGGACTTTGTTGCGATAACGCCGAGAACCGGTTTGGGGAGTAATGTTGCCGGTAGGTCCAAAGATAAGTCATTCAAATGCTCGTGAGGAGCGAAACATGATTTTGGTGGTGCCGAGGTGAGGCGAGATCGGGAGTGGATGTACCGCTTGACGATCTCGAGTGAAAACTTGGAAGTTATAGTTCCAAGGGACAAGGTGAGTATTGGTGATGGGGAGGGGTGGAGTTTGGATAACCGCATCGTGGTGAGGCTACCGGTGAGAAGGTGATTCGGCTTGAGGTAGAAGCGCTTTGGCTGAACCTAGTGGTGTTCACTCCTCTTCCGTTTTGACCTCTTCTCGATATCTCGTAACCTTGAGAGACAATAAGTTCCAACCTCTTGCTCAACCCCTTACAATCTCGCAACTCATGGTCACCGCTTCCTCATTGGTAATGACACCTGCATTTTTTCAATCCCGCCACCCGAGGACAAAGGTAGCCTTCCCTCGTTGTTACAAAGAAAATCTCTCAAAGTATGGAACCACTTATCCATTTCTCGTGTTGATCCTCTCCCTTAGACTCTATCATATTTACACCATCGCCTGCGTTATGGTTAGGTAGTGGGTTTGAGGTGACATTGGGAGGGAACCATTTCCTCGATCTTCAACCACCCGCTGGATTAAAGCGCACTCTCCTCCGAGTGCCCCAGCTTGTCGGTTGAATGCCCTTGTGCTCCTCCATGATACTCACAACGGGTCGTGGCATCATACCACCGGGATATGGTCTGGATTGGGTCTAAGGGGACTGGTACGATTTGGTTTATACCGACAAGGTATCGGATATTTCACTGAGAGGGAGGGGAAGAAGTGGATCAGGGTTCCTTGGAGGTCTCGGGTTGTTTTGTGGTGGTCTTGGTTGAACGGGAGGAGGAGGTGGCCTTGGTTGCAAATTTGTAGGTGGGGGATATTGTGGGCGTGGTCATGGATAATTAGGAAAGGAGGTGGAATGTTGTATGGTTTGGCCATGAGAAGAAGGATATGGCGTAATTATTTTGGGGAAATCGAGTAATTATTCGACGGGTGATAGAGTGTACATCACCCTCCTTCTTCTTGCCAAAGTCGCGCCTTCTTTACGTGGTTCTCACCAACTCTCGTAGTCTTCCTATTCTCGATTAGTTTCAATTCTCTCACCACCTGATGATATCCGAGAAGTCGTTGGAGGTATTGCCAATCATCGTTGAAGTAGGAGCCTTCAATGTTTCGATGAATAGGAGCAGAGTTCATTGTCGTCACCGGAGGATATACTTCGCAGCCTTCTCCCTCCATCGTTGGGCATACCGCTTGAAACCTTCCCGCCTTTCAGACTGTGTTCCGAGGTCCTCTCAGGTGCCGCATCACAATTGAATTTGTACCGCTTAGAAAGGTATCGGCTAAATCCTTCCAGAGTGCACTTGCTCGCCCAATTGTATGCACCATCTCGTAGCCGCTCCGAGAGGCTCGTGAAAGAAGTGAATGAGAAGTCTATCGCCTTCGTTAAGGCGCACATTTTGGCAATGTAGGTTGCCGTGTGGATGCGGATCCGAGTTTCCGTGTACTTGTCTAAATCCGAACCTTGAATTTGGGTGGTACCACCACATCCGCACCAATCTCGGTGATTTACACATCGATCGAATCCATACATGTTCAGCCTCTATTGCCCTCGCCTCTTTCTTCTAGAGCCGATAGTTTCTTGTTTTCTTTCGCCCTATGTTCTCCTTCCACCGTATGATGCGCTCCTCCAACTGGGAGCTGAGGGGTGGAGTAAACTGGAGGGATCGGGATTGAAGGGTGTGGCTCGACATTTGAGATAGCCGGGTAATAGGAAAAAGGTAGGTCATTCTGTATGGTCACCGGATTGACAAAGGATCGCCGTCCGGATTGATGGCTGGAAAGTGAAGGAGGTTGAAGAGTAGTGAGTATAAAACGGTGTAGGAGGTGGGGTAGGTAATGGTAGGTTAGGGTCTGACGTGGGCCTATTTTGGGACATCTCCTCATCATCTTCATAAGTTCTCAAACCTCGGTCTTTAGTTCAAACACTTGCCCTCAGAGGTTCTCAGTACTTGTTCCTGGTCTTCCATTAGTCTTCTTGTTCGAGATCTTATTAAGTACACTCGCTGGGGTTGAACCGTGAGCTTGGTCAGACTTGCGTTGTTAGAAGCAATATTGATTTCCTGTAAGGGGTAAAAAAAGAAAATTTTAAATAAACTTCGAATTTTGCAAAGAAACTAAAAGTCCTGGTCTGGACGAAGGATACAGTGGCATTTGAGAGCCAGGTTGAAATCTGTAAAAAGGATAATCGCCTCAGCTTTATCATGGCATCGTTCGATAGTCTGACCGTGAATGACGGGATTGAATGCGCATTTATGATAATTGCTCATATGGCGATTTCAATTTTTCACATAACCCTAGCGAGGAAGTTCCTACGGGAGTCATACTATTCATTCACAAATTTTGCTAAACAATGGTCCAAAAATCACTTCATTAACTGAGTAATTTGTACATCGTATCTTTTACATTGGCCTAAGCTCTGGAAGGTTCTTTATAATAAGATGACATTTTTCTGAGATACTCATATAACCTTTCTTCTTGCTTGTGGGTCAAATGCTTTCTGGCATACTCTGATTCAGTAATAGTTCTCGCTTTTCCTGTGCTATTGTTCTCTCCACCGGTCAACATTCTCTTTCAATCCTTGATAGAGAGCAGCTTGTTTTTCTTTCTCTTTCCTTTCTTTAGCACACTCTTTCAAGATATCGTTGATGAGTAGTGCTTGTTCTTTCAATTCGAGCTTCTTCTTCTTACTTTCTTGCTTATATTCTTAGACTAGTACCTCTTGGTATTTCATCTTTCCTAAACTTGCTATTCTCAGACTTTCGCTTCTTTTACCTCACTTGAGAGAGTCTCTTTCCCTTTCCCATTGTACCTCTTGCTCCTCGAACCCTATCCTTTCGGCCCTTACCTCTTCCTTAAGTCTTCTTACTCTTCTTTTAAGTTTCGCTGTTGGTCCTTCACCGCTTTATTTGTTCCTCGCAGCTTGTGAGTTCTCAGATTAGCCTCTCGTAGTGAGTCATCCAGATGGCCATTCGCTTCTTCTAATAGGACATCTCGAGCGGGTTGTCGTTTCTTCGAATTTCACAGCTTGAATGTTCTCGGTCCCCTCGCCTCTCCATTTAAGATAATCGCCCGAGGTGCTTGGGCCTTTAGGCGATCTCTCCATTAGAGTGACGTTTTCCCAAGATTTGCGAGCCTTTTTCAACCCTTCTTCTCCTTTGAGCTCGTGGTAGAAGCGACCTTGGTGGTATTCTTCAATGTTGATCATGCATCGTGTTGAGCCGAATCGCCTCATTACCAATGCCGAGTGTAACTTGTGTATCCGCATTCGATCGTGGACACCGATCAATACCTCGCATCGATCAAACGGGTTGGCTTGACGCCCACGCCTTCCTCCAACAAGAATCATGGCTATTGAAACTCAAAACTGCTCCCACCATCGCTTTTTCATTCTTCGGCTGATCACTAACCGGATCATCTTCTCAATGGGAGGCTGGTCAAGGTACCAAGTCAATCATTTTGTCTCCACAGGACACATGTGGCTGATAATCCAGAGGTATAACAGTTGAGAACAACACTTAAGGGATCCTTTGCCCTGTTGTCTGCAGTAGGTAAGGGTTAATAAAGTCTCCGCAAGGATTGCAGGTATTGGATTAATCTGCTGTCTTTCCACCGCCCGTAACACTTCCACCGCATTGCAAGTTATGATTCCCAATGGTCCCGGGAACAGAATCAGACCGTAGATTCCCAAAGCGAGAGCTACTGAAACCCGGTCCCACTGTTTCTCATGGAGGCATTGATCTAAACATTTCTGGAGATATGTCCAATACCAACCATGTGTTTTTCCCTTGGCAGTTTCTTTGGACTTTACTTCTTCTGGGGGAGAACCCAACATATGTGCCAACCGTTTCCAGGTTTGCCTATGCTCGAGGTGTAAGTAGATCCGGTTCTGCAATGAGTATGGGATCCCCAGCAATGCCTGATATTCTTCCATAGTGGGGACCGTATCAATGTCATTGAAAGAGAATACCCCGTACTTAGGATTCCAAACCGACAACATGGCTTTTAATGCCGGGATTTGGACCTTGACTTGCATTAAGGTTGCAATCCTCCCGTACTTCTCTTCAAAACGTACCTTGGCCCGATCGGAAGCGACCTCCATCCGTTAGACAGACCCTCTAGGCTGTTCATTCTGACCTCTATTTTATTCAGATCTAGCGAAGGTAGCGAGCTAGCAGGTGCCTCGGAAGCATCATTTTGCGAGGGTACCGGACTATGAGCTGATTTGGACCAAAGTTTAGCATTCTGAACCTTTTCTGCCGACTGACTCGAGGATGCCATGATAAAAATGATGCCTATCCTTTTACAGACTCTTGGTTTGGTAATGCCTGTGAGAAAATTCGTTAGTAAGACAAATTAGGATAATTTTGAATCATATCGTTGATGAGTGACACGCACACATTTATCAAAGTAGGAAAATGTGTAGGTGTTCTAGTAGGATTCAAGATTACCCCAAAAGAAATGAACAAAAGGAAATTAAAGGTAATAGGTAAGAGAAAGTATGCCCCTTTTGTCCTATAGTAGGGAGACTCCTAACACCGGGTGAGCGCTACCTACCTGGATAGTTCTATCTTATGAGGTAGTTTACTACGGCCTTCAACTATTGTGATAGTTTAGCTCAGGAGCTAATTTTCTAAAAGCCACAGGTTCCCAAATTGCCCCTCATCAGAAACAAGAGAGCCCCATTCTACCCCCGTGATGTTATCGGAAAAATTCCATGAGTATCACAGTGGATAGAGCGAGTTTCAATTTGAGCAGAAGCCTTCACGGATACTAACGGGGTAAAACCCACGGGTACCGCTACATGACTCCCTCCTACTTTCCTAAAAGGGTAAGAAAGCCCGGGTTAGGACCATAGTGTGTGAGGACATTGTGTGAGTGTTCAGTGTGTGAAGGGACACCTTTACCTCTTCCCAATTCAGGGGGATTTTATTTTTCCATTTTTTCCTTTTTTTTCCTTTTTGAAATGAAGAGCACTGTAAGAGATAGAACAGGCAAAACAAAATAGTTAGCAGTAATAATAATTAACATATAAGACATCGCCGAGTGAGCCCATCTAACTATAATTTGATCAGACAAAATTAAATCTACTTTTGGACCACTAGACCGGGGTATACATCCCCAGTGGAGTCGCCAAGCTGTCGCAATAGATTTTGCGGTCGCCTGGACGATCACTCACCGAAGTGGGAAAAAGTGAGGAGTCGCCACCTTAGTTTTGAGTGAATCTAAAGAAAACCATTTGAGAATTTAAATTATAAACGAAACCACGTCAAAACAGAGTTTCTAGGTTCGGTGTCCGTAATCGGGTGGGGAAGGTGTTAGGCACCCCACCTCGTCCCCTTAATAAGGGTAAGTAGATTTAATTCTCGCCCTTTATAAATTAGTTAGGAGGGCTTGACGGCAATGTTAATCCTTTTGGTAAAAGGAATATTTGATTTTTCACTAAATTTGGATCACCCAGATACATAAGTAAATGAGACAACCTTAGTGAACGGTGTGAGAATCTGGATAAGAACTCTCCTCCGATCTCTTTAAGTTGTTTATTGTAATTTTGAGGAGAACGGATAAGAACCCTCCTCCGATCTCTTTTAAGTTATTTATTTAAATTTTGAGGTGAGACTTGATAAGAACCCTCCTCCTATCTCTTTTAAGTTATTTATTAAAATTTTGAGGGGAGACCGGATAAGAACCCTCCTCCGATCTCCTTTAGAGTTATTTATTAATGTTTTGAGTTGAGACCGGATAAGAACTCTCCTCCGATCCCTATTTAATGTTTATTAAAATTTTGAAGGGAGACCGGATAAGAACTCTCCTCCGATCTCTTTTAACGTTTATTAAAATTTTGAAGGGAGACCGGATAAGAACTCTCCTCCGATCTCTTTTAACGTTTATTAAAATTTTGGATTGAGACCGGATAAGAACTCTCTTCCGATCTCTTTCAGATTAATAGAGCTCGAAGGGATTTCTCCGATCTCCCGGATTTTTAATTTCAACTACATGACATAAGAGCCTAAAGCTAAGGATTCTGGCGTTCTAAGATGCTGGGGATAAGGCTTCTCGATACCTTTTGACTAGATAGGGAAAACTAGACTTGATTTACCGACCTTCCATGCGTTCATTTTACCAATATCTATTAATGACCGATCTACTCTATTTCGTTTACTTTGGTCTTATTCCACTTTATGACATCTTTGTCGAATTGCTGTTTACGTCGGCCTAATAGTTTGGCTATCTTCCTGACGTGTTATTCATGTTCTCTCTTTTAAAAGAGACCCCTAAGTTGCAGTTACCTACGTTTACCCAACCACTTACATACTACTAGGAGTTAGAAAACTTGCTTTCAAAAAAGATGAAGATTAATAAAAATGAACTGATCACTAAATAGATGATTTGGGAGTGCCATTCTTTGGGGATCGTTTGTGCAAAAATAGTCTTGAAGAAAGTTGCAGATGTAAGAAGAACACAGGAAAATGCGGAAAGTAAATGCAGACACTCGATAAAACAGTGGTATGAGCTCTTACAGTAACATTCTTTGGGGATCATTTGTGCAAAAGTAGAAAGTCACAGATGTGAGAAGAACAAAGAAAATGTGGAAAGTAAATGTAAGCACTTAATAAAACAGTAGTATGAGCTCTTACCTGTAAGGAGCCAAATCTACTAAAATAACTATGGGGTGTCAAATAGTGATAAGGCAACGGATTGATTGGCCTGAGGGGTGGTGTTCCTCGTGAACTGGAGGGTGCTTAGCTAAAATGCGATCAGATCAAGATGAAAAGAACCGAGTGGAATGAAGTTGAGCTTGGACAATGAAAACAGAGATGATAAAAGGCAGAAAGTGAGAGTGTGACCAGATAATGAACAAACTGGAAATGTAGAGTTCCAGTATTCAGAATCTTTTCAAGAAAAACACTTCAGAAAACTAGTTTCAAAAGTCTTTTTGATCGACACTTCTAAGTAGCAGAGTAGCAAACTAAATGAAATTTCAGAGTTCCTCTGCTATAATAACAGCCTCTTGTCTATTTTTTGCCCGTCCCTTGAACAGTTTTTATGCAGGTATTTATAGGAATCGGGTGCTCTTCGTGAAGGGTCAGGATTTATTTGAGGGAGATGGAGGGTCGAGATTTCGAAGGACATGATCGGAGGTTCAGGAATTAAAGAGAATCAAAATGAATGGTTGAGATCACTCTTCATAATATTTGTCCTTTTCTTCTTTCCATCTGACGGTCCCAAATTTCCTTGTCCGGAACGATCCGAGGGCTAAGAGCGAAAGACGCTGGTATTGTCGTCTTCTCTCTTGATCTAAGGGTTCCGGGTTTGTCCTTACAAGTGGGATCGTGGTGGAGATTGGGATGTACAGGATCATGACATACCCTAGCACTCAAGATTATGGCGATTCTTAGGCGTGCGGTGGAGATCTCGCGCAACGCCTTAACTACCTCGGCTCGATTCTCGATTACGGTTATTGGAATTTGTCTTATTCTTTTGCCTACCGATCCTCCTCTTTCCGATCTCTTTCACATGTTCTTCCGACCTTTCATGCTGGTCTCCCACCTTCCGATCTACTATTCCGATCTTTTCCTTCTTCAGTCCGGTCCGGTCAAAGTATTAATTGTCCTCGATTCCGGCGTTGCTCGTTTCTGCTCAAAGCAATAAATGCCGATTTTCCCTATAAATACTCCTGTCGACAGAGACATTTCATACAACAGATTTTCCTCTCTTCCTTTCTTACTTTCCTCGTTTCTAGCCGCCCGGTGGAAGTTCGCTATAATCGTGGCTTTGATCTTTTCCGATGGACTTCTTTACTCACCGATCGAAAATTTACGATCCCGTGATCGAATGACCTTAATCGACGATGGTGAGAGGACCGGATTTGACCGACCAGTATTGCGGACCTTGGTTGTACCGATCTCGAGTCGCTCAACTGAAGTTCATTCGGTTTCTCATCACATTGAGTGTTCCGACAGCGGTTTTCCTCCACATTGGGTGTTCCGACAGCGGTCGGTTTCGGGTGGTAACATCGGTGACGATGTCTCTCATCTTCATGGGAGTCATAGTCACCCCATCTGAGCTGCACATCTATCCGATGTCAACAAATGGCCTCTGGTCAAACACGCTTTTGATTCACCACGAGACTAGGCTTTGACATAGGCCTTTAGATAGGATGTTCCACCTGGCCTCTAGAGATCGCCCAAATGATGTAATCCTAAATGTAATCAGATCTCTAGAGATCGCCCAAATGATGTAGTTAGACCTTTATTGTAGTCCGATACCTAGAGATCGCCCAAATGATGTATTTTATTTTCAATGCAATCCGATCTCTAGAGATCACAGAAATGATGTGATCCAATTTTAGTGTAATCCGATCCCTAGAGATCGCCCAAATGATGTAATCCGATCTTTTGAAAATAAAGACTTTATTTTGTTTGCTATCATCTTATTATTTTCGCATTGATTATTTTCCGATCTCTAATGTGGTTATCCGATCTGGTTCTTTACCTGAATGACACTTAACTGATCATTTATTCAAAATATTTAACTTATTATGCCGATCTCCAATTAACCGATCTCTGAACATTCGGATATTTGAGAGAAGTGTCGAAAATTGCCGAGTCCCACCAATCGATGCGCCTAGAACCTCGCGAGCATTAAATGCTCGGACTAGTATAAATAGGGGTGGGAGGGTTAGCCGCTTGTTCTCTCATTCCATTTTCAATCCTCGCTCACAACTTCAAGTTCTCTCGCTTTTCTCAAGTTCTTCCGACGATCGGACTCGTAAGGGCTTTGATCCTCTTTAGTTTAAATTCTTTATTTCTTTTGAAAATGAGCGGTGCCAAGGTCGAGAGCGGCAAGCCCTCCTTCCATTCGGTTCTCGTGGTCATCGTCGATGAAGAAGAGGCGCCAAGCTGCTCAACAAGAACCTCCTGTGGCCTCCGCTCCAACTCGGGGCGGTCATACCATCAAGGCTCGCACCTTCTTCAGGAGAGAGACTCTCCTATAGACGAGCTACCGTCGGTTCTTCGAGAATCCGACCGCAATCGCTTAGCCAAGAATATAACATTCGCCCGATTGACGAGCTAATCAAGTGCCACGGCGATCTTCGTGTCGATCACTCCTTTGAAGAGAATGACATGGTTATGGTGTACGAGGAACGCTTAAAGGCCGGTCGAGGTTCCTCTAGACGACTTCTATAAGGAGGTCCTAAAACTTCACCGAGCATGCATTGTTCAAATTCACCCCAACTCGTGGCGGATCTTGGTAGCCTTCCGAGGTCTATGCCGAGCAAAGGGAATCGGACTCACGGCTAAGGTATTCGCCGAGCTGCATGCACTAACTTCACAAAGGATGACGAACATCGGTTCTTTCAGCGAAGCCTCATTGCGGGCTCTTTTCCGATCCGCCTCATCCCTTAAGAATTGGAAGAACCGCTTTCTTCATTCCGAGGAGCAAAGATCCGAGCCGCTTGAGGACTTCCTCAGAGCCGGTGGTACCAGGGGCCCTTGCTTCCAAGCACATTACCCCGAGTCGAGGAAAGCTTAATAGTGATGGATCTCAAGAGTCGCCGCCACTCAAAAGTATTCTTGTTTGGATGCGGTGAGCCGAGCCGCACCATTGGACTATTCAATTGCTCACCGCCAAGACCGCGAACTTCCGCTCGACCTGCATTGGTATTTTCTATATCTCGGTTCTCACGACCTTAGCGATCTCACTAACCTTTTCTTTGTGCGTATGGCGGGTGGTGAGGGTTCTAGGAAGCGGAAGAAGGAAAGAGAGATCTCCGGAAAGTAAAGGAGATGAAGCGTTGTAAATGCTTCAACACCGGCCATGAGCTCGGGAGATACAAAGAGACCCGCCTCAACCTTCGGGTCCGCCGACCTCAGAAGCTGTCCGATCTCCTCCTAGAACGGAAGAGCAGCCTCCACCTCACCCAATTGTTCCAAGCCCAGAAAGGGGGCCTACTCAAGCTTCTGGGAGGACCTCTTCTCGTGGTGCTCAAATACTGATCGACTCCTTGAAGAATAACCGGACTGTTAGGGAGAACCCCGATTTTGCCAAAGTCCTGGGGTCTACCATCTTCTTTCAGAGGATCGACAGCTATCCCGGAATGGTCTCGATGATATCTTGACTCAATCCATGAGCTCGAACGTGGAGTGTCCGTGAACTGCATCATGGTTCGGAAAAAGATTCGTGCAGGTAAGGAGATCGGGAAGAAGAATCGTGAAGTGGCTTCCTCCGATCCCAACTCTCATCCGCCGGGATTATATATCTCAAGTCGAGGGACGGCAAAGTTCCATGAAGACAGTGGCGAACAGAATCATATTTTGGCTGAGAGGGTCCGTGCTCTTGGGGAATTCCAGGCGCTTCACCCCAACGAATTCGCTCAGGTCGCTCAAGTTATAGATGAACTCTAGTCGATGGATGCGAAGCTTAAGGTGAAAGACGAGGAGTCAAGGAGAGACGAAGAGATGGTGGCGGGAATAGCGAGCCTATGTGAATGCTCACAAGGACCTCTTGGTGAACTCTAAGCGCCACTCAAGAGGATTTCTCTGGATGGCCGACTGCCCCGAGGGCGACGATGAGGACAGTGAGGAGGAAGCCGAGGGTGAGAGAGAGAGTGAGCAAAATGTAAATCAGGCCGGGGGTGATCCCCCAACCGAATAGCTTGTAAAAAAAAATGAAATGAAATGGAATGTCTCTTTTGTTCAATGAATGGATGTGATCGGAAAATCTCTGAATTGCCTAAGTATCTAAATGCAATTATTAATCTAAGTATAAGAGATCGGAAAGCACAATAAGCATGAGATCGGTGGGGAAGAAATGCTGAACGGGACTTGATTAAAATTGAAAATTTAACTTGAAAACTTAAGATCGGAACCCTCGTTAAACCGAACCAAAACCTTAGCTCTTAATCTTCCGAGAGATCGGCAATAAAACTGGTAAAAAAAAAAAAATCTAATGCTAGTTCACTTCATTTATCAACAGAGATCAGGGATATACCCGACGGGTCCGGAAATTCGGCAGCGGGTTTGAGAGATCGGTAAATGATTTGAGAGATCGGCAGGGCTTTAACGAATGTTAGGTCTTAGCATTGATTCAATTCCTTTTAAGGAGAGTTCGGAAATATGGTCATCTGGTAAAGAAAAATGAAGAGAAATCGGAAATGTCATTGGCTGGCCCAGGGAGACCTAGTGCTGGGGATGGGTTTCAAAGTCTTGGTGATTTTGGGGATCGGCCAAAATATAGTGTCGACAAACAACAATAACAAACAAGTTTTTAATAAATATATATACTTAGTGAAACAGCTTATTTGTGAAGTATGAAAATTATGTTTTTGCGAAAGGATCACTAGTGCCAGAGTATACAAGTTAATTTGTTTTTTAATTAATCAATTAAATTTTTTTTGCTAATTTTTTTCTTATTTTCTATATAAATAATTTAATATCAGTCACATGATCATAAAAATATGTGTTATTTTTTTTTAAAAAAAAAATATGAATTGGCAACATTCAATTGGTGAGCACGGATGATAAGATTTATCTTTAGCACTAGCAACCATAAAAGTTTGAGTGTTTGATGAACTGCTTCTAATTAATTAAATTCACAGAAAATTCAGAAAATTCAGTCTGTGGACAGAAAATTCAGTCGCAAAATCACCCTTTAAGCTGGAAAGACTTTTCATAGTCTTTTTTTCTTTTAATTTATAAATTCTTAATAAATTTAACTACCATAATTATAAATTCAACACCTATGGTAGTTGTGTGAATAATCAGGTACTGTTATAGAAGCTGCCAAAACTTGATTAGCAGTATAGCCGAACAAGGCATGTCATATTCAGCGTCGGAGTACCCTAATTTATCTTACTTTATTTCTTTAATAATTTTGAACTCGTTATATTTTAAAATAATTCATATTCTATGGGGAAACTAACGAAATTTCCCCTATTTTATTTACTTTTGATGTGATTCACTATTCACCTGCTTGAAATTTTCAATAATATTTTACAATAAAAATCTCATCAATAATTCTCATAATTATCTCATTATTTCATGCATCATTTATATATTTCAATTCTGTCTCCAAACTCATACAATCTCATTCATGCTCAAATTACATAATTTATAAAATAATTACATAATTTCGTAATTTACATGATATATAAATTAATTACATATAAAAAAGCTAATTTATTAGCTTACATCACATTTCTATTAATTACCTTTTCATAATCTACATTACAATACAATAACTAAACATTTTATACAAAATACAAAAGATGACCTATATGGGCCCTATCTACATGCATTGTTGAGGATGTGACAACCTTGAATACTTCAGACACTTCTGCATATCAAAACTCTAAAATCTCTGTTTAATATTCGATGGGCTTTACCTTCAGTACCTGTGCGAAGGAAACAAATTCATCGCGCTAAACATTTTTGCTTAGTGGTGCAATAATATAACAAGAAAATAATGTATACAAATAAAGAAAGACTGAAGTATAATTCTAAAGTATAATTTAGATCCTCGGGTATCAATTAAATTTTGCATGATATTTCTAATATCAACTATCTTGTATTATATTTTGTCCCTTTTTGGAAGTGCTGAGTTTATACGGTAATAATATTCGATATACAGATTAATTCTAGGAGTATTATATTTTCGGTTCTTACAATTCTGAAAATTTCATTTGTACTACTTGATTCAGTTATGTTTCTATCGCTAATCTTTTTTTTCTTATTTCATTCAACACTTTCTAATATTTTTAATTATTAATATTATTAAATAATTTCAATAATTTACACTGCCCAGGTAACCTATGACAGGCTGATTAAACTGGATAACGGGTCGTTGGCACTGGACACCACGGTGCCTCGGGTCGTCATACCATGGGACGCGGAACGTTAACCATGTATGCAGTCAGTATGGCTAAAAAGCCATGATAACATATAATCGGGCATAAAATCCATGAATGCGGGCATAAAGTCATGAGTGCGGGCATAAAGCCATACGCAGTACCGCTAAAACAATACCCTATTGGCATGCCAATCTATCCAATCTGACACACGTGTCTAGGCAATACATGAGCACATAAGTACCATTAAGTGTTAATATATTTTGTTTTATTATTTCATTATTTCACGATAAATTCTAATTATAATTTATAATATTTCAATTCTATTCATAACAGAAATATAAATTTTTAGAATACAATTTTACATAAATTATGCATTTATCATAATTTATACATTCATTTATTATATCATTTGTGTTGATCACAATTCACAATAATGGTTCTTATGTACCATTGTACTCAAAACATTCTTTTTGTTTCTCATATGTCATTAATTATGCAAGGTATTAATTTCTGATTATAAAAGAGGCATAACCCTAGTGATAATTTCGCCTCATTTTCACATTTAACAGTCCATATATATATAATTCATATTTTATATTTTCAGTTGTATTATGAATATATTATGAGGTCCAGAATTGAAAATTAAATTTTCCCTAGCAATATAGTTGAGATACAAACTTATTTATGTATTAATTTTAATTTCTCTTTTTCCTCATGATTAGAACAAGTATTCATAATTCACCTTAATTCCTCTCATGTACCATTTATTGGGTAGGATATTATTATTGTTCTAATTACAATGAAACATAATTCCTCATGTTGACTTCATCTCATTTATACATTTGACAATTCACTTATGCTAATTACAATTTCATATTTCCAATTGTATTACTAATGTATCATGAATTCTATTTGTAATGGGTATATAAGCTCTAACTATCTATTCCTCATAATTTAGGTGAATTATCATTCATATTTCAAGTAATCCATGAATATTTCATGGATTTCAAATTTAGCTAAATTTTGCTTAAATCCTAGTGTCACTCAAATTCACCATTCACAATTTACCTACCACGTCCTATATTAATAACTACAATGGTTCTTATAGTTTGATTTTCTACTTCACATAATTTAGTGGTTACTATTTATTTAACCATTTCCATTCGAAGGTTAACTTTTTGATTTATAAATTTGTTGAGCCTAAATTCACCAAGATACCACATTTTGTATTTTATTTTTACTGGCATTGATTGCCAAACTCAATTCCTAGCCTCCTAGGTTTTATTTCAATTTTTCAGAATTTGAGGTCCAAGTTTACTGTTTCATTGGACCTTGCTACAGTAGAATTTTGACAAAACTTTCTTCGTGAAAGTTGTTCCTTTATGTGTCGTCTTTAATTCCCTTTTTAAATCACTCTATTTGGAGTTTTGTGACTCAAGTTATGGCCTAAACACTATAACTGGCCGGATTGGTCTTGTCCAGAAATTCTGGGCAGAATTTGGTTTTATCAGATTTAGTGTCCTAATTTGGGCTAGAAATTTTAATTGTTTAGGTTCAAAATTTAAATTTGTGTTCTGTATAAAAGTTGTTCTAAATTGTATAAGCTTTCCATTGATATAAATTTCAAGTCAATTGGACATTTCTACAGTGAGTTATGACCAAATGAACAAACACTATTTATTTGGTCATTTTTCAGGGACAGCTTGTTGGTCACCCGGATTGGGGCAATTTCTAGTTCATTCTAACTTGGTTTTCTGGGCAGGTTTTCTTCATGAAAGTTGTGTCATTATGTGTCTAGTTTCATCTCCAATTAGCCTTGCACCAATTGGACTTGTACAATTCTACTTATGGCCTAAAAACCACACTGGACTCAAGGTCAAAAAAATCCTGCATAAACACAACACCACACTCCCTTAACTCATTTGGTATCTTCTCAACATATTTCAACAATCATACATCCCAATAGCAATAATATTTGCTTAATTGCAACAAATAAGACATAGATAATAAAATTCTCAAATGTATCAAACCCTAACCAAATTTATCAAACTTCAAAATTAAATGAAGTTCATAGCACTAATCTTGTATTCAAGCTCTCCTTAGCCTAAATCAACCTTCAAATCCACCAAATCTTCACTCCCCTCATGGAACCATCTTGGCTGAAATTCCTTTTGCCCTAAACTCTTAATTTCTTTTAGTTTTCTTGAGTACTCTCTACTAGTTAGGCTTTAGTTTAGGGTGGGATATAGTTTTTCTAAGGAATTTTTGGTTGAGACTTAGGGTTTCAAGCTTTGAGTAGGTTTATCAATGGAAGAAATTGAAAAAAAAGAGGGAGAGAGAGCAATGGGAAGACAGAATTTTCTTTTCAATTATTGATTTATATATTAATTTAATGCCCAATGGCAAATTTGTAAATATTGTTAGATGGCACTTTTGCAATTAAATTGAAATTCCTAATCATTTTGGTTTGACTAATTAAATAATTATATTTAATTTTTATAATTTTAATTAATAAACTAATTTAGCTTTGTTAACTTAATAAATTTCATTTTTTGTCAATGTGGGACTTCCAAATTTCATTGACCAAATTTTTATTCTTACCAGATTTTCAATTCGCCTTTTTCTTTAGTACCCAATAAGTCTTTCTTTTACTCATTTTTTTAATTAAATTTTCATCAATATTTGTTCACATTTTAAGTCATATAATTCACTTACTTAAATTGACAAGTCGGTCAAAAATCATCTCTGAAGGCGAAATGACCAAAATGCCCTTCGTTTTGCTTAATGAGCCAAAACTGTCTGTACTAATTTTAAAAATTCTCCTAACATTTTTTTGGCGTTCTAATGCTACCTAGGGTGCCGTAACTCTTCTCTGGCATCCTAGAAATTATTTCACGGGATTCCCCTTGGGTTTAGGGTTACTAGCTGTGAAGACAGCAACTTCCCGTTAGGGTCACCTATCACCGGGGTACTAACTCATTTAATTTTGTTGTATTTCATTTGTAAAATTTTTCTTTAATTTTTCTTACACTTATTTGAATTATTTATGACTCCTCACTCTAGTCTAAACGCAATTTCAGATATTCTAGCTGTCCGGTCAAACATTGGTCACTGGAACAGTCGAATACACAAACTAGCTAAAATGAGGGTGTTACAAGGAATCCCATAAAATCAATATTAATTTCTATTACGTGAATCTGAATACTTTTAAATTAAATTTTAATTTTTTTTAATGAGTGACTAAACAGCAACTATGTCAATCAGATTTTTAGGTCTATATCTATATATAGACCATATCAAAAGATTGCTCTACATAAAGAATTTAATTTTAATTTGTAAAGATATATATATATATATATATATATATATATATATATATATATATATATATATAACCATAAATATAATAAATTATATAAGATTTTAAAACTTTTTTTATATAATATACTTTTGTGATTTTCATGTAAAAAATCATAATGTTATTATTCCATTCAAAGTCATCTTAAAAAATTAATGGATTTATAAAAGGATCAATTAATTAATTGATTAGTTTTAACATTTTATTTATAATCAGTCTAAATTTAAGTAAGTCTAATCTTCATTTGACTCTAGCCATTTATTCACCTCAATCCTTTTAATTCAATGATACCCTTTTAAATTGTGATTTTGATTAATTTTTAAAAAAAAATTATTTGAAATATTATTTACTCTAAATTACAATGAAGTTTTTTATAATTAATTTCTAAAATTTATAAATTGACTATAATTAGAAAAAAAAAATAATAGGAATAAAACTAATAGTTAATTATTAATAAAATTAAAATAATATATTTATAATTTATTCTTTTTATCATTTTACTTCTAACAACAACAACGTACTAAATAATAAATAATTTTTTTATCAACAATAATTTTTTATTTTATTATTAAACATATAAATTACTTTTTCAAAACAATAATTTTATAAACAGCTTCAAAATAACAATAGCAAAATTTAACAACAATAACAAACAAGTTTTTAATAAATATATATACTTAGTCAAACAGCTTATTTATGAAGTATGAAAATTATGTTTTTGCGAAAGGATCACTAGTGCCAGAGTATACAAGTTAATTTGTTTTTTAATTAATCAATTAAATTTTTTTTGCTAATTTTTTTCTTATTTTCTATATAAATAATTTAATATCAGTCACATGATCATAAAAATATGTGTTATTTTTTTTTAAAAAAAAAAATATGAATTGGCAACATTCAATTGGTGAGCACGGATGATAAGATTTATCTTTAGCACTAGCAACCATAAAAGTTGAGTGTTTGATGAACTGCTTCTAATTAATTAAATTCACAGAAAATTCAGTCTATGGACAGAAAATTCAGAAAATTCAGTCTGTGGACAGAAAATTCAGTCGCAAAATCACCCTTTAAGCTAGAAAGACTTTTCATAGTCTTTTTTTTTTTTAATTTATAAATTCTTATCTACACTTAGTCTGTTATAAATTCAACACTTATGGTAGTTGTGTGAATATTCAGGTACTGTTATAGAAGCTGCCAAAACTTGATTAGGTATGTGACACCCATCACTGACTATAGTATAGCCGAGCAAGGCATGTTACACTCGGTGTCAGAGCACCCTAACTTATCTTACTTTATTTCTTTAATAATTTTGAACTCGTTATATTTTAAAATAATTTATATTCTATGGAGAAACTAACAGAATTTCCTCTATTTTATTTACTTTTGACGTGATTCACTATTCACCTGCTTGAAATTTTCAATAATATTTTACAATAAAAATCTCATCAATAATTCTCATAATCATCTCATCATTTTATGCATCATCTATATATTTCAATTATGTTCAAACTCATGCAATCTCATTCATGCTCAAATTACATAATTTACAAAATAATTACATAATTTCATAATTTACATGATATATAAATTAATTACATATGAAAAAGCTAATTTATTAGTTTACATCACATTCCTATTAATTACCTTTTCATAATCTACATTATAATACAATAACTTAGCATTTTATACAAAATACAAAAGGTGATCTATATGGGCCATATCTACATGCATTGCTGAGGAGGTGACAACCTTAAATACTTCAGATACTTCTGCATATCAGAACTCCAAAATCCCTATTTAATATTCCCTGGGCTTTACCTTCAGTACCTGCGCGAAGGAAACAAATTCATCGCGCTAAGCATTTCTGCTTAGTGGTGTAATAATATAACAAGAAAATAATATATACAAATAAAGAAAGACTGACGTATAATTCTAAAGTATAATTTAGATCATCTGGTATTAATTAAATTTTGTATGATATTTCCAATATCAACTATCTTGTATTCTATTTTGTCCCTCTTTAGAAGTGCTGAGTTTATACGGTAATAATATTCGATATACAGATTAATTTTAGGAGTATTGTATTTTCGGTTCCTACAATTCTGAAAATTTCATTTGTACTACTTGATTTAGTTATGTTTCTATCGCTAATCTTTTTTTCTCATTTCATTCAACACTTTCTAATATTTTTAATTATTAATATTCTTAAATAATTTTAATAATTTACACTGCCCAGGTAACCTATGACAGGCTGACTAAACTGGATAACGAGTCGTTAACACTGGACACCGCGGTGCCTTGGGCTGTCATACCATGGGACACGGAACGTCAACCACGTATACGGTCAGTATGGCTAAAAAGCCATGATAACATATAATCGGGCATAAAAGCCATGAGTGCGGGTATAAAGCCATACGCAGTACTGCTAAAACAATATCCTATTGGCATGCCAATCTATCCAATCTAACACACGTATCTAGGCAATACATGGGCACATAAGTACCATTAAGTGTTAATATGTTTTGTTTTATTATTTCATTATATCACGATAAATTCTAAATATAATTTATAACATTTCAATTCTATTCGTAACAGAAATATAAATTTTTAGAATACAATTTTACATAAATTATGCATTTATCATAATTTATACATTCATTTATTATATCATTTGTGTTGATCACAATTCACAACAATGGTTCTCATATACCATTGTACTCAAAACATTCTTTTTGTTTCTCATATGCCATTAATTATGTAAGGTATTAATTTCTAGTTATAAAAGAGGCATAGCCCTAGTGAAAATTTCACCTCATTTTCATATTTAACAGTTCATATATATATAATTCACATTTTATATTCCCAGTTGTATTATGAATATATTATGAGGTCCAGAATTGAAAATTAAATTTTCCCTAACAATGTAGTTGAGATACAAACTTATTTATGTATTAATTTTAATTTTTCTTTTTCCTCATGATGAGAACAAGTATTCATAATTCACCTTAATTCCTCTCATGTACCACTTATTGGGTAGGATATTATTATTGTTCTAATTACAATGAAACATAATTCCTCATGTTGACTTCATCTCATTTATACATTTGACAATTCACTTATGCTAATTACAATTTCATATTTCCAATTGTATTACTAATGTATCATGAATTCTATTTGTAATGGGTATATAAGCTCTAACTATCTATTCCTCATAATTTATATGAATTATCATTCATATTTCAAGTAATCCATGAATATTTTATGAATTTCAAATTTAGCTAAATTTTCCTTAAATCCTAGTGTCACTCAAATTCACCGTTCACAATTTACCTACCACGTCCTATATTAATAACTACAATGGTTCTTATAGTTTGATTTTCTACTTCACATAATTTAGTGGTTACTATTCATTTGACCATTTCCATTCAAAGGTTGACTTTTTGATATATAATAAATTTGTTGAGCTTAAATTCACCAAGATACGACATTTTGCATTTTATTTTTATTGGCATTGATTGCCAAACTCAATTCCTAACCTCCTAGGTTTTATTTCAATTTTTCAGAATTTGAGGTTCAAGTTTACTGTTTCATTGGACATTGCTACAGTAGAATTTTGACAAAACTTTCTTCATAAAAGTTGTTCATTTATGTGTCGTCTTTAATTTCCTTTTTGAATCACTCTATTTGGAGTTTTATAGCTAAAGTTATGGCCTAAATACCATAATTGGCCGGATTAGTCTTGTCCAGAAATTTTGGGCAGAATTTGGTTCTGCCAGATTTAGTGTCCTAACTTGGGCTAGAAATTTCAGTTGTTTAGGTTCAAAATTTAAGTTTGTGTTCTGCATAATAGTTTTTCTAAATTGTCTAAGCTTTCCATTGATATAAATTTCAAGTCAATTGGACATTTCTACAGTGAGTTATGACCAAATGAACAAATACTATTCATTTGGTCATTTTCCAGGGACAGCTTGTTGGTCACCCGGATTGGGGCAATATCTAGGTCATTCTAACTTGGTTTTCTGGGCAGGGTTTCTTCATGAAAGTTGTGTCATTATGTGTCTAGTTTCATCTCCAATTGGCCTTGTACCAATTGGACTTGTACAATTCTACTTATGGCCTAAAAACCACACTGGACTCAAGGTCTAGAAAATCCTGCATAAACACAATACCACACTCCCTTAACTCATTTGGTATCTTCTCGACATATTTCAATAATCATACATCCCAATAGCAATAATATTTGCTTAATTGCAATAAATAAGACATAGATAATAAAATTCTCAAATGTATCAAACCCTAACCAAATTTATCAAACTTCAAAATTAAATGAAGTTCATAGCACTGACCTTGTCTTCAAGCTCTCTTTAGCCTAAATCAACCTTCAAATCCACCAAATCTTCACTCCCCTCATGGAACCACCTTGGCTGAAATTCCTCTTGCCCTAAAATTTTAATTTTTTTTGTTTTCTTGAGTGCTCTCTACTAGTTAGGCTTTAGTTTAGAGTGGGATATAGTTTTTCTAAGGAATTTTTGGTTGAGATTTAGGGTTTCAAGCTTTGAGTAGGTGTATCAATGGAAGAAATTAAAAAAAAAAGAGGGAGAGAGAGCAATGGACGGGAAGATGAGGAATGAGAAGACATAATTTTCTTTTCAATTATTGATTTATATATTAATTTAATACCCAATGGCAAATTTGTAAATTTTATTATATGGCACTTTTGCAATTAAATTGAAATTCCTAATCATTTTAGTTTGACTAATTAAATAATTATATTTAATTTTTATAATTTCAATTAATTAAACTAATTTAGCTTTGTTAACTTAATAAATTTCATTTTTGGTCAATGTGGGACTTTCAAATTTTATTGACCGAATTTTTAGTTTTACCGGATTTTCAATTCGCCTTTTTCTTTAGTACTCGATAAGTCTTTCTTTTACTCATTTTTTTAATTAAATTTCATCAATATTTGTTCACATTTTAAGTCATATAATTCACCTACTTAAATTGATAAGTCGATCAAAAATCATCTCTGAATGCGAAATGACCAAAATGCCCTTCGTTTTGCTTAATGAGCCAAAATTGTTTGTACCAATCTTAAAAATTCTCCTAACCTTTTTTTAGCGTTCTAATGCTACCTATGGTGCCGTAACTCCTCTCTGGCATCCCAGAAATTATTTCACGAGATTTCTCTTGAGTTTAGGGTTATTAGCTGTGAAGAAGCAACTTTCCGTTGGGTCACCCATCACCGGGGTACTGGCTCATTTAACTTTGTTGTATTTCATTTCTAAATTTTTTTTTTAATTTTTCTTACACTTATTTGAATTATTTATGACTTCTCATTCTAGTCTAAATACAATTCCAGACATTCTAGCTGTCCGGTCAGACATTAGTCATCGAAATAGTCGAATGCACGGACTAACTAAAATGAGGGTGTTACAAGGTATCCCATAAAATCAGTATTAATTTCTATTACGTGAATCCTTAATACTTTTAAATTAAAATTTATTTTTTTTTTAATGAGTGACTAAACAGCAACTATATCAATCAGCTTTTTAGGTCTATATCTATGTATAGCCCATATCAAAAGATTGCTCTACATAAAGAATTTAATTTTAATTTGTAAAGATATATATATATATATATATATATATATATATATATATATATATATATATAAAATAAATTATATAAGATTTTAAAACTTTTTTTATATAATATACTTTTGTGATTGTCATGTAAAAAATCATAATGTTATTATTCCATTCAAAGTCATCTTAAAAAATTAATGGATTTATAAATGGATCAATTAATTAATTGAATAGTTTTAACATTTTATTAATAATCAGTCTAAATTTAAGTAAGTCTAATCTTCATTTGACTCTAGCCATTTATTCACCTCAACCCTTTTAATTCAATGATACCCTTTTAAAATGATATTTCGATTAATTTTTTTAAAAAATTTATTTTAAATATTATTTATTTTAAATTAAAATGAAGTTTTTTATAATTAATTTCTAAAATTTATAAATTGAATATAATTATAAAAAAAATTAATAGGAATAAAACTAATAGTTAATTATTAATAAAATTAAAATAATATATTTATAATTTAGTCTTTTTATCATTTTACTTCTAACAACAACGTAATACATAATAAATAATTTTTTATTTCATTATTAAACATATAAATTACTTTTTCAAAACAATAATTTTATAAACAGCATCAAAATAACTATAGCAAAATTTAACAACAATAACAAACAGGTTTTTAATAAATATATATACTTAGTGAAACAGCTTGTTTATGAAGTATGAAAATTATGTTTTTGCGAAAGGATCACTAGTGCAAGTGTATACAAGTTAATTTGTTTTTTAATTAATCAATTAAATTTTTTTTGCTAATTTTTTTTCTTATTTTCTATATAAATAATTTAATATCAGTCACATGATCATAAAAATATGTGTTATTTTTTTTTTTTTAAATATGAATTGGCAACATTCAATTGGTGAGCACAGATGATAAGATTTATCTTTAGCACTAACAACCATAAAAGTTGAGTGTTTGATGAACTGCTTCTAATTAATTAAATTCACAGAAAATTCAGTTTGTGGACAGAAAATTCAGAAAATTCAGTCTGTGGACAGAAAATTCAGTCGCAAAATCACACTTTTAAGCTAGAAAGACTTTTCATAGTCTTTTTTTTTTTAATTTATAAATTCTTATCTATACTTAATCTGTTATAAATTCAACATCTATGATAATTGTGTGGATAATCTGGTACTGTTATAGAAGCTGCCAAAACTTGATTAGGTATCCCATAAAATCAGTATTAATTTCTATTACGTGAATCCTTAATACTTTTAAATTAAAATTTAATTTTTTTTAATGAGTGATTAAACAACTACTATATCAATCAGATTTTTAGGTCTCTATCTATATATAGGCCATATCAAAAGATTGCTCTACATAAAGAATTTAATTTTAATTTGTAAAGATATATATATATATATATATATAACCATAAATATAATAAATTATATAAGATTTTAAAACTTTTTTTATATAATATACTTTTGTGATTTTCATGTAAAAAATCATAATGTTATTATTCCATTCAAACTCATCTTAAAAAATTAATGGATTTATAAAAGGATCAATTAATTAATTGATTAGTTTTAACATTTTATTTATAATCAGTTTAAATTTAAGTAAGTCTAATCTTCATTTGACTCTAGCCATTTATTCACCTCAACCCTTTTAATTCAATGATACCCTTTTAAATTGTGATTTTGATTAATTTTTAAAAAAATTTTATTTTAAATATTATTTATTTTAAATTACAATGAAGTTTTTTATAATCAATTTCTAAAATTTATTTTAAAATTACTTTTTATAATAACTAAATTTTAATTTCAAACTAATTGGATAAGTTATATGAATATTTTCTGCTTTATTTAGTTTTATTACATAAAAGTCCATACTAATATACAAAATTTGAATATTTTTTTGATACCGTTTCCCTCAATATTATTTTAGGTCTCTCCTTTACTCCTCTTACTTCTTTCTTGATTAATTTATCACAATTTTATATTGAGACAGGTGTGGTATAGATACTTTTAGATGTGTATAGATGTGAAAAACATGATATTTTTTTTCTAGTGCATCAGCCTATTTATACATTTATCTTTTATTAAAAAATATAGTTTTAATAATAGTTGAAATATCAATAGCAAATCAACAAAAATTAGACTGTATATAGACAAAATTTTTAATTAAATTTTTTGAAAATGGGCAAAATTTAATTGGTTAATAAATTTTTATTGTGTGCAGACTTATGAGGCATCCATACGAACGAATTATTCAATACATTTAGTGTATATATATTCTCACTAGTTTCGAAGGGCAGCACCGTGGCAGCCCCTAAAATGCAATGCTGAGTATTATTTAATGTTAAGTTTAGCCACTATTTATTTCTCAAAAGATGATTTTATATATTTATAAAAATATTTTTTATTGTTTAATTATAATATTAAATTAATATTATATATTTATTTACATATATATAATTTTTTTTTATATTTTAATAAGATTATGAAAGTTTAAAAATAAAAAATTACTTTAAAAAAGAAAGTCATTTTTTTTTAAATAACTTAATTTTTTTTATTAGAAAAATATTTTTTATTTAATCCAATTTTTATGAGTTTCCTAAAAGTTAAAAAATGCAAAAAATATATTTTAAAAAAATATTTTCGTGAAATAAATACAGTCTTAATAGTATTTAAATCTTAATTAATTTAGAATTAATACTTTAATTTTTTTTAGAGCTGATTAAAGTTTAATTGAGTGGAAAATCATTTCAATGATTTGGGATATTTCTTTCATCAATTTTAAATGCTATTAAGACTTCAAATAAAAAATATGAAAAATTAACTAAAAATACTGCATAAAGTTTCGAGACTTTTGATAGAACTAAAGATGCATAAAACAATTTATTTGAATCTTCAAGTAATACATAAGACTTGACTTACACACAGAAAGAAAACGTTAATAATTAACCTAATTAATCATACTATAGAAAGAGAAGGAACGTCTCTGAACAGCAGAAGGGTGAGAGGTACTATTTCCCAATCTGAACTTCTTGAGGCAATGGATAATATTTAATATCAAGATTTTCAAAAATTTCTTTCATCCTCAAGACAAGCTCGGATCTTCGTTTGCACCTCTTTCCAACATCATGAAAGTTTATGGTGTGTTTGAAATAGAGAGCCACTTTCAATTTATTCATATCCTCTATCTCCTTGAACTGCAGGCTGTGACTAGCAGGACTCCAGCGCCTGGGATTGCCCTCCATGTACCTGAATTTCAAATTAATCCATCTCTATTAAAACCAAAAAATAAAGTCCGAGGTGCAGAAAGATAAAAATTAAGCATTGAGGTTACATACTCTTTGATGCGATCTTGTAAATTCTTAATTTTCTCCTTTGAAGTATGAAGATCAATAGCAAATTCGAAAGAATCCCACATTGATGGACTCCTGTATAAGTTGCTAATTGGTTTGGTAGCTAAAACTGAATTCGGATAGTATATCTTTTCATTATCATATTTCAGAAAGGTCGTCTTTAGTATTTCCATCTCGTCAACAATCATCTGAAATCAGTGTAAGTATCAAAATATTAATCATTATTATTAGCTAAATGAATCATGCATGACAGGGTTTTGAGATTAGGGACTTGCCTGTATACCATCAATAACACACCGATCGCCAACATCAAAGGGGTGCATGATAAATACGAACACGATGGCTTCAAATATAGTCTTGGCAGTGTTTCCAAACATGAAAACTACAAGTAGGAATTGAGAAGATATGAAGACGAGTACTTTGGTGCTTAAATATTCCATGAAAAGCAACCACCCTATAATGATAACAACAACCGCAATCACGGAAGCCAATTTGTCCAACTCGTCAACAGCCGTTTTCCTTTGTTTCAAGGCGCTGTTCACAGAGTCATAGCTGTTGTAAAATGAAACCTGTAAACCACAACGTCATTAGAAAATATAATTGGGCTTTATTTCTTTCAAAATGCTGTATAAAAGATTAATTTTGATAGAGAATTTACCACCCAACTCCTGAAAACTGATCTCTTGATCTGTTCACTTCCGTCCTGTTTTTTCTCTGCAACTGCCTTGAAATGCTTATAATCGTCCTCATCAGCAGGTATGTATTCCAGTAAGTCTTTCTTGTCAATGTATCTAGTTCATCATCAAAGAGAGAGAAAAAAAAAAATTATACGTGCATTTGTAGTCCTAGAACAAACTATAATGCAAAATCGAATTGGAAAATTACCTTTCATCATCACCACGTTCAAATTTCTTGAAAATCTCATTAGCAGCATTCGCTGCTCTGTTCTCATCTGTGATTTCTTCTTCCTCATAGCAGAGATTAGGCAGCTTTTTATTCCGAATCGCATCAAATAACTCTGTTGTTGTGTACTTCATTGTGCCGCCTTCGGGCTTTTCCTTCATTGAAATGGATTCAAAGATCTTACGACTACGGTCTGCCGCTTTAATTTTCTCAAACAAATTCTTCATATGGAAAGAAGCTGCAAGATTAACTGACAAAGTTTTGAATAACCATAGAGCAGCTCCAATGAGACAACCGCCAATACCTCTAGTAGCAACATTTACAGTCTTCTTTTTATCCTCGTTTTGCTTATTATCCCCACGATCAAACAGCAAACCCCAAGCTAAAAAGACCAAAGCCAGACAAATAAAAACCAAAACACTCTTCTTTAATCCATGAAAGTAATAAACCACAACCTCGGAAAGGAACTTCTCAATAATCAACGACTCCACAGCAAGTAGGAACAGGTACACAGTCAGTCCGCACAGAACAACCAATAGTAACACACACCATTTCCATAATTCGAAATCCCAAATCTTACAATTTTGCAATCTATCCACTTTTAAGCTAGCGATTAAAAGCCCAAAAATAATGCACGAAAACACAATTGACCCAACGAAGAAGGTGTAAAATTTCCAGCCCTTTTTGTTCTGATCATCCTTGCCATTTGGCATCGGGATACAACAATCTGCTCCGTTATACATCTTTTGCTTGCTTCGATGGCAGCTTACTTTTTCACCCACTTAGTACTTAAGAGTCGAAAACGGAAACCTCAATCTTTTATTTTACCAGCAGATCACAACCCAAAATTCAGACATACATTTCAAACAGACAACGGCAAAACGATGGAAATTTCCCAGAAAATTGTAACTTTTTCGTGAAAGAATGGAAGGAAGGGTAGCTGAAAGTATGAATCTACAAATTGATGACAGAAAGCAACGATTTCTGCTTGGTTAGCTGGAAATATTGATGGAAAAAAGGAATTCCAAGTTATCCACCATTATTTCGGGCTTTCTGGGAACAAAGACAGCTTGCAAATTTCAGGCCAAGTGAGAAAATCCTACGCCTGGACTTCAAAAGACACTAATTTTCAAGAAAAACATTTATAGATATGATGCTATAAGCTTATGAAGGAGAATATGCGAAGCAAAGATGTTTGTGAGAGGGGAAGGAAACACTTCACACATCATACACTTGTATGTGACTTCCTACGCAAAGGCCATTTAAATAGAATCAAAAGCTACTGTACTGTGTAAAATCCGGACAAAACCTGGATAGGTATAACAAGGATTGTCCTGAAAAATGTGACATTTTATCTCTAATGGGTTAAAAATTTAATTAAATTCTTATCGAGATATTGAACAGAAGGAAAGCTACCTTTCAATATAAAACCAGCCACAAACTGGTTAGGTATAGGAAAGATTTTAAATTTACACTTGATTTATCAGGATTCCAGAACAACACAATAAAATCACTTACTATGTTGGATTGACATCTACCTATTAAATAGATGAATTCACTAAATTATATTTTGAATTTATAATAGATCCGAATGTATGGAATAATTTCCAATGATATAGATTAAAGGGGTGTTTAGTTTACCTGTTGGGTATAGTTGATAGCTGATAAACACGCAAATAGGTAAACTGGAGTATTTAGTAAATTTTAAAAAATAAAGCGGATAACTGATGGGTAGCTAGTATGGTACTTATCAGTTGCAGTTTGTATCAGCTCTATTTTTAGAGGTGTTTATCATCGGCTGATAGCTGATTTGATTTTATTTTTTATTTTGATCATATTATTCTTTTTTATTTAACTTAAAAATTAATATTATTAATACTTTTATATTTTTTATTTATAATTTTAACATTTTAATTAATCGTATTTCAACTTTATTAAAATATTTTTTTATTAATAACATAAAATATAAAATATTTATTTATATATAAAAACTTAAAATTAATTAAAAGTTTTTTGTTTATCAACAATAATAATTACTTCATTATTTTATCTATATTTTTAAAGTTATTTAATTATTTTTTAAAAAAATTTAATTATTTTCTTATTCCAATAATAAAATAAATGATATAATATAATAGATTAATAATTTTATATTTATTTTAATAATATAATAAATGATATAATATATTATTTAATAATTATATATTTAATTTAATAATAAAATAAATAATATAATATAATAAATTTATAATTTTATATTTATTTCAATAATAACATAAATTATATAATATGTACTCATTTTATATATTAACAGCAACAGGTAAATTTAATTTTATCAAACACTTAATATAAATCAGTTATTATTAGCAATCAACTAACGGTTATCAGCTAATAGTTATCGGCTGTATTCAACAGTTAAACCAAAGAGACCCTAAGTGTAAATAAATATTTTTCTTAAACTTAATTGATTGAGATTGTATATATAATAGATCAACTTTTGAGACTCACGATCAATAAAGAATTATTTGTCCCGTAATTATCATTTACTTACTGTTTCGGTAAGCATTCAGAAGCAAGAAAGGCTCGAAGAAGAAACAAAGATCAGAGAACCGGCCATTCATTTCCAGATAATCTCAACTGTTGAAACCATGATATAAATTCATGACTTTCACCCTCAAGCCCTAGCGATCCCCTCTTTCCTCTACTAATTTTCTCTCTACCCTTTCCCTTCTTTTCTTCTGCCATTTTCAGTATTCTTCCTTCTCTCTTCTTTACCTTATTTTTCCCTTCAGTTTTCTTCTCTTTCCCTTCTTTTACTTTGTCATCCCTTCTCCTTCCTCTTCATTAACTCTCCAGTTGAATAAGAAGTTGACCTCACAACACTATCGCTGAAAGAATAAGATGGGACCTTTGGCTGGGCAATATACTTCGTTGGATTTTTGATTCGCGAGACGCCTTAATTAGTTGGATTTTGCATATAAATTTGCTCATTATATTCTGTTTCATTTTCGATTTGTAATCATAGTTTTTTTTTTTGGTTCGGATAATGATTTTAGACAAGGATGTTGAATACAAAATCTTGTGTCCAGTGTATTGATTTCTTGATTGAATAAATTTTCAATTCAATCTATATTTATTTTAATTAATTGATATAATAATTATATATATATATATATATATATATATATATATATATATATATATATATATATATATATATATATATATTTTGTGAGTATTGTATTGAATGTATTAGTTTCTTTTTTCCTAAGAATTTGATTGAAATGAGAATGAAGAGTTGGATACCAAATTATTGAATCAAACTGAATATTTCAGTGTGATTCAATTAAGCTCTTTAATTGATTTCAATTCGATTTGATTTTTATAATTTAATAATTTTATTATCAATTTTTTAATTTAATTTAATTTGAAACCGAGTCAATCAATTGCACACTCCCTAATTTTTATATGGATTGACTTCTTGTAACTAATAAACTAACCCTTAAGTTGATTAATTTTTTGTTTCAATGTAAGTTGATTAAACAAATTTAACCATTTAAGATATTAATATTACATATTAATTTCCACAACTCTTGAAACTTTAAATTAATTACCAAATTCTATGTTAAGTTTTAGAGTGTGTAGACTTTTGAAGGATTCATAAAATCATGTCAATGATCAACTCTAGTTTGGTGAGATATTATATAGTATAATCGTAATTTCATATTAGCATTTGTTATAAAATGACAAATTAATTATAAAAGAATAATTAAATATAAAAAGGTAATTTAGAGAGGTAACACCGTGACATCCCTTAGAACATGAAACTTTATTTATTTTTTATTTAACCAACAAAAACACTTAAAAATTCACATTTGTGTTGTTTCCATTGTATTAAAAAAATGTGTTAAGTGAAATTAAAATAATATTTTCAGACTATAAAATTTTAATTTTAGTTAAAATTAAATAAAAAAAATCACATGCAAGTGTAAAATTGTCAAATGGAAATCACAATTTACTATTTTACTAGTTTAAAATTAAACCCAATACACAATATGTCTTTATATAAATTTATATTTGGTTAATTAAACTCAATAAATAAAACTTTTTTAGTGATTTTATTAAAAAATTCAATTTTTTTTTTTATTTTCAATTTTCCCCAAAACGTTTCATAATCCACACAAATATTATTAATTACAAAAGTTATTGGCAATCATGTCACACCTTTCCCCCTCCGTAAGGCATAACATGATTCTATAGTATACCTAATAAATTACCCCACTTCGCCTACTGATAACTCATTAAATATACTACAAGATATTTTAAACTGAATTCAACTCATTTTAAAGTAAAAAGTGATGTTCAATCATTACTAAAGACCTTTAAATTCAATTTATATCATAAGTCAACTTTTTTGTTAATCCAACTTTCCGCAAATTTTATAAAAATTTCGGCAGAGTACCGGCTGTAATTTGAGAAAACGGTTCTTCAAAACCTGAAAAGAAAGCACTTCCAATACTAATTTGTCCCAATCTCAACTTCAATATTCCTCCATTCAACACAATTTTAATACATTTTCAATATCCATCAATTTTCAATTCAACACAATTTAAAATAAATATCAATTTTATTTAATATATTCAACATAGACACAAAAGTCTTAATTTTATAGAAAAGAAAACAAAAATAATATCATTACAAATTATACTATACAACTACTCAACTAGTACAAAAGATACATATGAACAAAAATATTTATATCAAACTAAATTGCAAAGGGTATAAATAATATACCTGTACAAAAATCCTCTAACGGTGCTCTCCTGTCACCAGAGTAGCTCACTCTGCTGCTTTGTCATTTCCTCTATCTGCGATAGCAATAAAAAGTCATCGCTGAGCAAACACTCAGTGGTGCACAATAAAATTTTAAAATAGTTGAACATAAAAAGCATACATTAATAAACACATTTTTAAATCCTTTCACAATCACACTTCATGAAATTGATGTCAACTTCTACAATACCATTTTATCAAAATAATTTATAAATCACAATATTGCAAATCAATACAAAACTTAGGTCATGACACAAAATTTATAATCAATGCCGTGTTATACACCACGACAAAGTAATCTCAACCCCACTAATCAAAATCAATGCGGGAGGTGGCCAGCTAGCTATATGAGTACTCATTCAATATCAACCTTAAACTGGCAAGCCAGAGAGGGAGAAATATAACTAATCTCAACCTCATAAATGGGGAAGGAACATAATTATATTGTCATGCCAAGTGTGAATCCAAAACCAAATTCAAAATCATAGTGTTCAAACATTTCATACAAAGCACTAATAAATTTTCATTTCAAAGTTTCATTTACAAAATAGGCAACATTACATTTTTCAAAACTATAATAAGCATAAATTGCACATAATACATGTTCAAATAAATTTTTAAGTAGAAAATGAGAAAGCAAAAATTATTATGCACAAACCTCTAATGAGTCACTTCTCTGCCTTGCCTCACTTGTTCCCTATCCTTTCTAGTATCTTTTTTTACTGAAATACATAATTTAAAGCACTTCAATATTCATTTAACTCATTTCCCATAATTGATTTAACAATTAAATTTATGCACACTAAAGTTTCTTTATAAGTTCCCTCTAAGGGTTGAATTCTTTGTATGTGGTATGTTTATAGTTACTATTCATTTAGTATAACTATTTAATATGAAAAAAGTCAACATTTGTCTATAGTTAATATTTATTTGACCAATCAACATTTGTTTATAGTTAATATTTATTTGACCAATTTGGTCAAATAAATATTAACTATAAACAAATGTTGACTTTTTTCATATTAAATAGTTATACTAATTTTAATTGCACCCACATACCACATTTTGGGTTACAATTATGTTGGCATTGATTGCCAATTTAAATTCCAAATTCTCTAAGTGAAATTCCAAAATTTTAGTTTTGGGTCTGTTGGTTCTATTGTTCCCTTGGACCTTCTACAGTGAAAATTTGGCCAACTTTCTTCCATCAAAGTTGTTTCTTATTGTCTTAGCTTTAATTCCCTTTTTGAATCACTCCATTTGGAGTTTTGTAGCTCAAGTTATGACCATTTAACCATAACTAGCTGGATTGGTCAATTCCAAAATTCTGGGCAAATTTTAGGTTCTGGCAGATTTGGTGATCCAAATTTTGGTTGGTAATTTGATTTGGTTATGGTCAGAATTTAGGATTGTGTTCTTCATGAAAGTTGTTCTACTATGTCATAGATTTCCAATGGTTCAAAATTTAGGTCATTTGGACCTTTCTAAACCAAGTTATGACCATTTGAATAAGTACTGTTCATATGGTCAATTCTGTACAGGGGTAGGGTACCTAATCTGGATTCAACCCAATTTTTCGCTAACTTGTGGTCAGTTTTAGGGCAAGGTTTTGAAATAAAAATTGTAACTTTGGGTCTTAATTTTCATCTTCAATTGGCCTCACACCAATTGAAGCAACAGAATTTCAGTTATACTCATTTGAATGGGCATGGGTCAAGCTGCCAGAATTGACCCTTACACATACACCATTCAATCTTAGTTTCAATCATTCGATCACAATCCAATTCACACCAATTAATCAATTTAAGCCTCAATTAGGTCAATCTGCATCAATTCACCAAATCCCCAAAATTTTCCCCAATTTCTCATTGGTCAAGAACCCTAATTATGCAATTGCTTATTTCATACAAATTCAAACATACCAATAACACCTACTCACTCAATTGAACTTGTGTACATGATTGAGTAAACTAAAACACATCATTTCCCCCAAATACCCATGGCTACCAAATTCTATAAAGTCCCATATATGCATAATTTTTCATGTTTTCCAACCAATTCTCACTTATTCAACTTCAATTCTATAGTTATAACCCAATTGAAGCTAAGAAAAAGACTTACCTCAAATGAGCAGAATTTGTGTCCCCAAATCTTCAAGTTTTCTTGATTTTATTTACTCCCAATCTTCTTATCAAGTCTAATTTAGAGGTTTTAGTGAAGAACTACAAAAATTAGGGTAAACTTTTGGGAGTTTGGAAGCTTGGAGTGGCTTAGTAATGGTGGAAAATGGAAGAGAAATGAGAGAAAGATAAGAGAGAGTGGACGACATCAAGGTGGGAAGAAGAAGACTAATTATTTTCTTTTTAATTTGTTCTTATCTCTTTTTAATTTGTCTCTAAATAATGTAATTAATTAATAAATTTCTTTATTACATCATGCTTATATAAGGTGATGTCATAAAGCTTTGTCTTTTTAAAATTTTCATTTTTTTTCCTTTTCTTTCCATTCACCTCTTCAATGTGAATCTATTTTTCATAATTTTAATTTTCTACATTTTAATGGACATTTAGGCCAAAAGTTACCTCTAAGGGTGAATTGACCAAATTGTCCTTTACCGGTTTAATCCATTTTATCGATAGCACTATATTACTTTCGGAACCCTAATTCAATTTTTCAAACTAATTCTTGGTTCATTTCTGTGGTTTTCATATTACCATTAGCTTTGCAATAATTCTTAGGCCTGGGGTATCAGAAAGTCCCACTTGAAAATAGGACAGCGACTGACCTCGCAATCACTTCCCGGTTCGGTCACCCATCATTGTGGCCTTGGCTCATTTAACCCATTATGCTTTGTTTTCTTTATTTCCATTTCACCTTCATATAATTTCTATTAATTTTTGTTTATGGCTTTTCTAGATGACTTAATTATGGTTCTAAGCCTCTAGACTGTCCGGATCGACGCTAGTCACCGAAACAGTAAAATGTATAGAACTAATGAATGTAGGGGTGTTACAATTCTCTCCCCCCCCCCCTCCCCCCTCCCCTTAAAATAAATTTCATTTCAAAATTTTACCTGGGGTTAGTCTTTGAATAGCTGTGGGTGCTGCCTTCTCATATCCTCCTTGCATTTCCAAGTAACTTCCTGGCCTGAATGATGGTTTGACAACACTTTCACCAGTGGTATCTGCTTGTTCCTCAGCTGCTTCACCTCATATGCTAGAATCTCAATGGATTCTTCTTCATAAGTGAGGTCTGGATTCACCTCAATCTCCTCAACATGTAGAATATGAGATAGATCTGATCTATACCTCCTCAACATAGACACATGGAAGACATTATGTATCTTTTCTAACTCTGGAGGTAGTGCCAATCTGTATGCCAGAGGACCCACTCTCTCTAGAACCTCATATGGTCTAATAAAGCAAGGACTCAGTTTCCCCTTTCTGCCAAATCTCATAATCTTCTTCCAAGGGGAAACCTTGAGGAATACCTTATCACCCACTGTGTACTCAATATCTCTCCTTTTCAAATTAATATAGGACTTCTGCCAGTCTGATGTAGCCTTGAGTCGATCTCTGATAAGTTTAATATTTTCCTCTATCTGTTGAACAATCTCTAGGCCAATCAACTTCCTTTCACCCACTTCATTCCAACACATAGGAGTTCTACACTTCCTACCATACAAGGCTTTATATGGAGGCATTCCTATGCTTGATTGGTAGTTGTTGTTATAGGCAAACTCAATCAAAGGCAAGTGTGTATCCCATCTACCTTCAAATTCAATCACACAGGCCCGTAGCATATCCTCTAATATCTGAATCACCCTCTCAGACAGCCCGTCTGTCTATGGATGGAATGCCGTACTGAAGTTCAATCTAGTTCTTAGGGCTCTTTGCAAACTACCCTAGAATCTAGAAGTGAACCTAGGATCTCGGTCTGACACAATCGATACTGGCACTCCATGGAGTCTCACTATCTCATCAAGATATAACTTAGCCAATCTGTCCAGGCTATAATCCATCCTCACTGGTAGAAAATGTGCAGACTTGGTTAGTCTGTCCACAATGACCCATATTGCATCATGGTTCTTCTGTGTTCTCGGAAGTCCCATCACAAAATCCATTGTGATTCTTTCCCATTTCCACTCGGGTACTGGCAGTGGATGTAGCAAACCAGCTAGCACTCGATGTTCAGCCTTCACTTGCTGACAAGTTAAGCACTTGGCCACATATTCTGCTATGTCTTTCTTCATCCCATTCCACCAAGAATGCTCTTTCACAGTTCTATACATCTTGGTCCCACCAGGATGCATAGTAAAAGGAGACTCATGTGCTTCCTTCATAATGATTTGTCACAATTCTACATCATTTGGAATGCACATTCTGCCCTGGTATAGCAGCAACCCATCATCGTTCACTATAAAGCTTGGTTTCTTGCCAACCCGAGTCTCTTCCATCAATTTCTGATACTTTTCATCATTTTGTGCAGCCGTTTTTATCTGATCAATCAACATTGGCTTCACTTGCCAAGCAACTATCATCTATCCCTCATTATCTATCTCCAAACTAGCATGCAGTGCTTCAACTAATGTACCATAGACAAAGGGGAAACTCTTAAGCTTGCCATAGTTTTACAGCTCAAAGCATCAGCTACTACATTTGCTTTTCTGGGCTAGTAGTCTATTAAGTAGTCATAATCTTTAATCAACTCTAACCACCTTCTCTACCTCAAATTGAGCTCTTTCTGGGTGCCCAAATACTTCAGGCTCTTGTGATCTGTGTAGATGTAACACTTTTCTCCATACAGATACTGTCTCCAGATCTTCAGAATAAATACTATGGCAGTAAGCTCTAAATCATTTGTAGGATAGTTTCTCTCATGCGGTTTCAGCTGACGAAATGCATAAGCAATGATATTTCGGTCTTGCATCAGTACACAACCTAACCCACTATGAGAAGCATCACTATATACAGTGTATTCTTTACCCGGAGTAGGTAGAATCAGGACTGGAGCTTTAGTCAAACATCTCTTTAGTTCATCAAAACTCTGCTGGCATTTATCAGTCCACTGAAATTTCACATCTTTCCAAAACAGCTTGGTTAGTAGAGATGCCAACATAGAAAACCCCTTAACAAAGCGTCGGTAATATCCAGCTAAATCCAGAAAATTGTGAACTTCTGTAATATTCCTGGGTGGCTTCCAATTAAGGATAGCTTCTACCTTGCTAGGATCTACCTTAATCCCTTTAATTAACATAATATGCCCTAAGAAAGAGATTTTCTTCAGCCAAAATTCACACTTCGATAGCTTGGCATACAACTGTTTCTCCCTTAGAGTCTGTAGCACAATCCGCAGGTGCCTATCATGCTCCTTTACATTCTTTGAATACACCAAGATGTCATCAATGAATACAACAACAAACTAATCTAAATATGGCCTGAAGATAGTGTTCATCAGGTCCATAAAAGCAGCTGGCGCATTGGTTAACCCGAATGACATAACCAAAAACTCATAATGGCCATATCGAGTTCTAAAAGCAGCTTTTGGAATGCTCTGCTCTTGCATCTTCAACTGATAATAGCCCGATCTCAAATCAATTTTAGAGAACACAACTGCATCCTTCAATTGATTAAACAAATCATCTATGCGGGACAGTGGGTATCTATTCTTTATGGTCACCTTATTTAACTGGCTGTAGTCAATACACAGGTGGAGAGTGTTATCTTTCTTCTTAACAAATAACATTGGCGCTCCCCAAGGTGACACACTGGGGCGAATGAAGCCCTTATCAAGCAATTCATTCAACTGCACCTTCAACTCCTTCAAATCTGCAGGTGCCATTCTGTAAGGTGTAGTATAGACTGGGTCCACACCAGGCATAACCTTTATTTTGAACTGCACTTCTCTTTTCGGAGGTAACCCTAGCAATTCTTCAGGAAACACATTGTTATACTCATTTTATATAGGCATTTTAGGGTAGTTTTGGATCCATTTTGCCCTTATATTTTAGTATATTTTATGTTTTTAGCTTTGTTTGAGCTTATTTGTTAACTTTATATACTTTATATTTGATTTTTGTAATTTTGTTATTTTTGATAGGATTTTGTGGCAAATCGAAGATCAATGAGTGCATTAGGAAGTGATTTGAAGAAATTTGGAGTTCTTTAAGCATAGAGGAAAGTTAAAGAAATGAAGCCTTGAAAGAGCAAGTTAGCCGAAATTTGCTTGAGACCTTGCTTAAGATTCTGCTTAAGGTAAAGCGGCAATGCTTAAGGTGCAGCACAAGTCAAGCATGAGCAGAAAAGTCTATTTTACTCTAAGTCTACCGAGATTTGCTGAGGGTCTGCTTAACCTCAAGCAGACAGTGCGACCAGAGGCTGAAATTTTCTAAGAAGCTACTTAGGGTTAAGCCGAACCCTAAGCAAACTGCCAAAAACGTGAATAATGCTGCTGACTTGGATAATTTTACACCTCATTTCCTAACCACTCCTTGGCTCTTATTTACTTTTAGGGCAACTTTTTAGGACGATATAAATTCATCATTTCCTAGTTTTTGCCACAAGAGGAAAGGAAGGAAAAACAAAAAGGAAAGAAAATTTAATAGAGAGAGAGGAGGAGACGCCATTTCTTTTGGGGAGGAGCTGCTGCAACCATTTTTGGAGCTCCAGAAACCAAAGTTTTGAGTTCTTCTACTTGGGCTTTTCTATTTTAGTCTTCTTATCATGTTTTTCTTTACTCTTCCATCAATCTTTCTTGTAAATACCATAATGGGTGAGTAAACTCTTTAGATTTCAGAGTTGGGAAATATGTTTTAGATTAATTTGCGAATTTGGACTGGGTATTTCCTTATTTTACATAAATATGAGCTTTGATTCCTTCCTTGTGTGCTTGATTTACTTGCCTAATGTTGGTACCCATTGGGTATTGTGTTAATCTTTGATTGAAGGACCGAAAGGTGAAAGTCATTGATAGATAATCAAGGATTGGAACTTAAAATCATCTAGATTTAGAAATAAACTAGGATTTTAAGAGGAATTAATTATTGGTTACAAAACTTAATGGGTTTTAAAGTAATCAAATAACATACGAAAGTAGGTTTGGTTATTTTAGAACACACTTTGGTTTGCTTGAAAAAGATATCAAAGGAATTTAGAATCAATTTCCTTCAAACTCTATTTTTCCCTAAAAATTGGAATGCCCAAGACAAATCCCAAATAATTTATGCATAAACCCCCAACTCTGGAATCATTTTTTAACATAATTATACTTTCATTTAAATTACCCATTGCTAATTTAGTTTAATTGCAAACTAGATTTAGAATTTATTTATTGCTCTTTACCCATTTCAATTAGATTAATCAATTTACCTTGCTCATTTACATTTACCATTTATTCATTAATCATTAGCCCAAATAATCGCTTCATTCATAGTTTGGTACTCAAACTGCAAATCCTCGTGGGAACGATACTTGATTCATCACTTTATTACTTGAGACGACCCGTATACTTGCTGATTCGCCCCATCAAGTTTTTGGCACCGTTGCCGGGGATTTGATTTTTGTTTGATATTGAACAATTGTTTGTTTGGTTAATTTGGGCATTTTATTTTATTTTCTTTTTACCATTTTACTTTGAGAATTTATTTATTTTGTTTTTTTTTTTCAGGTGCTTTATTTTATGAGAAGGACAAAAAGTGAAGAAATCAAATTATTCTTTGATCCAGAAATAGAAAAGATAGCAAAAGCTTTAAGAGCAGAATCTAAGAGGAGAAAAGCTGAAATTAAAGCTCAACAACAACAAGAAAGAGCACAAGAGCAAGAGCAATTACAAGAAGAAATGGCCAACAATAATAACAACCGCTCTGTGAAGGATCATGCCTATCTTAACATTGAGGATTTCATGCCAAGTATCACAAGACCAAGAGTAGAAGCTAATAATTTTGAACTGAAGCGTGCACTCTGTCAGATGGTATAACAATCACAATTTGGAGGAAATCCAAGTGAAAGTCCACATGTGCATCTAGCACACTTTCTTGAGATCAGTGATATGTTGAAGATAAATGGAGTTTCTGATGATGCAATTCGACTCAGATTATTTCCTTTTTCTCTGAAGGGCCGAGCTAGAGAGTGGTTACATTCATTGCCACCTGGTTCTATCACAACATGGGATGAACTTTCTCAAGCATTTTTAGCTCAATATTTTCCACCAAGCAAGACAGCTAAGCTAAGAAATGAGCTGACTTCTTTCAAACCTAGAGATGATGAGAGCTTGTATGAAGCATGGGAGAGATACAAGGATTTACAAAGGAGATGTCCACATCATGGGATTCCTAATTGGATGCTTGTTCAACACTTTTACAATGGAGTTTCACCAGCTATTAGAAGTACAATTGATGCATCTTCTGGAGGTGATCTTATGGAGAAATCTGAAGATGAAGCTTTTTCTGCTCTTGATAAAATTGCTTATAACAACTACCAATGGAGTTGTGAGAGGAATGAGATCAAGAAACCAGCTGGTATGTTTGAGCTTGATGCCATGAATATGATTAATGCTAAGTTTGATGCTTTGACAAGGAAGATGGACAAGCTAAGCATGAAAGTAGATTTTTCAACTGGAGGTTCTAGTAATTCAGTAGAAGTTGGAGTTGCAAATGTCAATTGTGCAGCAGATTTTTCTGCACTTAATCAAGATTTTTCAAGTGAGCAAGTGGATTATGTGGGGAACTACAATCAAAGACTAGGTGGTAACCCATTTTTTGCAACTTATGATCCAGCATGGAGAAACCACCCCAATTTCTCTTGGGGAGGTAGACAAGGAAAAAATCAGAATTTTTAGCAACCTTCTGGGTATCAACAACATCAGAATTTTCAGCAGAATAGAGGTCCTCCTCCTGGAAATTCTAAACCTCAAAATGCACCTGTTCCACCTCTACCACAACAAGCACAACCAGACAAGACAACTAGATTAGAAGCTATGATTGAGACTCTACTTGTGAGCCATCAAAGTCAACAAGAAATGATTTCTCAATTAGCATCTAAAGTGGATCAAATGGCAACACACAACAAGATGTTAGAGAATCAAATAGCTCAACAAGCTAGCTCTTCAAATAACAAAGCATTTGGGAAGCTCCCTAGCCAGCTAGAAAATTCAAGGGAGCATTGCAAGGCTATTACATTGAGGAGTGGAAAAATATTGGAGAATGGAGATAAAAAGATTGAAGAGAAAATTGAAGAAGAGAAAAACAGAGAAGGAGATGAACAAACTGAAGCTGAAGTTAGAATTGAAGCTGAGAAAGAAAATTCAGTGGAAGAAAGAGGAAGTAAGGAGAGGGAAAGCAAAGAGGAAGAACCTAAATATGTTGCACCTAAAGCCTACATGCCACCTTTACCATTCCCACAAAGGTTCCAGAAAGTAAAATTGGATAAACAATTTGGGAAGTTTTTGGAAGTATTGAAGTCTTTGCATGTGACTATTCCTTTCACTGATGCCTTAGCACAAATGCCTTCATATGCTAAATTTTTGAAGGAAATTTTATCTAACAAGAAGAAATTGGAGGAATTTGAGACCGTAGCTCTCACGGAAGAAAGTAGTGCTATTTTGCAAAATAAGCTTCCACCCAAACTGAAAGATCCTGGGAGTTTTTCCATACCATGTCACATTGGGGATATCAATATAGATAAGGCTTTATGTGATCTTAGAGCCAGTGTTAGTCTGATGCCATTGTCTATCTATGAGAAAGTGAAGATTGGAGAAATGAAGCCTACTACCATTTCACTACAGTTAGCAGATAGGTCTATTAAATTTCCAATTAGGGTAATTGAGAATGTTCCTCTGAAAGTTGGAAAATTTTTCATACCAATGGATTTTGTGGTATTGGAGATGGAGGAGGATGTACACATTCCTATTATTCTTGGTAGACCTTTCCTTGCTACTGCTGGAGCTGTGATTGATGTAAAAAATGGGAGGCTTACATTAGGAGTTAGAGAAGAGAAAGTTGAATTTAATTTGTTTCAAGCAATGAAAAAGAAAGATGATTCAAATTCATGCTTGAGAGTTGATGTGATAGATGAAGAGGTCAGAGAAGTGCTTAAAAAGCAATATCCTAAAGATCCTTTAGAAGCTTGTTTAGTTCATAACATCAAAAAAGGGGATGAGATTGAAGAAGCTGCAGAATATGCTACAATTTTGGAAGGAAATCCACCTTTGCCTATGGCTGATATTGAAAAGATTAGGGATTTGAAGCAAGATACAACTTCATCATCAAAGCTTGAAAAAAGTGAAGCACCGAAGGTAGAGTTGAAACCTCTTCCAACATATCTCAGGTATGCTTTTCTAGGTCAAAATTCTACATATCCTGTAATTGTTAGTGCTCAATTGAATGATTGTGAAGTTGAAAAATTATTAAGAGTTCTTAGAAAGCATAGAAGGATAATTGGTTATACCATTGATGATATTAAAGGAATACATCCTTCTGTGTGCATGCATAGAATTTTGTTGGAAAATAATCATAAAGCCTCTCGAGAGTCACAGAGGAGATTGAATCCAAATATGAAAGAGGTTGTGAAGGAAATCTTGAAATTGCTTGATGCAGGTATCATTTACCCTATTTCTGACAGCAATTGGATAAGTCCAGTTCATGTTGTACCCAAGAAAGGGGGCATCACAGTAGTGAAAAATGAAAATGATGAACTAATACCTACAAGGATCAGAATCGGATGGAGAATGTGTATAGACTATAGGAAATTGAATAATGCAACTAGAAAGGACCATTTTCCATTACCATTTATAGATCAAATGCTTGAGAGACTAGCTCATCATTCTTATTTTTGCTATTTGGATGGCTATTCAGGGTTCTTTCAGATTCCTATTCACCCAGATGATCAGGATAAAACTACCTTCACATGTCCTTATGGTACCTTTGCATATCGAAGGATGCCATTTGGACTATGTAATGCCCCTGCTACATTTCAAAGATGTATGATATCCATATTTTCTGACATGATTGAGGTTATTATGGAAGTATTCATGGATGATTTCTCTGTGTATGGTAAATCTTTCGATGAATGCTTATCTAACTTGTCTAAGGTTTTGTAGAGATGTGAAGAGTTCAATTTAGTTTTGAATTGGGAAAAGTGCCATTTTATGGTACAAGAAGGAATTGTTTTGGGACATCTTGTGTCAAACAGGGGTATTGAGGTGGATAAAGCAAAGTTAGAAATTATTGAGAAAATGCCACCCCCAACATCCATGAAGGGAGTGAGGAGTTTCTTGGGTCATGCTGGATTTTACAGGAGATTCATCAAGGATTTTTCTAAGATTTCTAAACCTCTTACCAATTTATTGAGTAAAGATGTGGAATTCCATTTTGATACTAATTGTATGAATGCTTTTTGCAGGATAAAGGAAGCTTTGATATCTGCTCCTATTATGCAGCCACCCGATTGGTCATTACCTTTTGAGTTAATGTGCGATGCTAGCGATTATGCCATTGGGGCTGTTTTGGGACAAAGCAGAGATAAGAAGGTGTATGCAATATACTATGCAAGTAGAACATTAGATGATGCTCAAATAAATTACTCTACTACAGAGAAAGAGTTTTTGGCAGTGGTATTTGCAGTAGATAAATTCAGGTCCGATCTTGTGGGGTCTAAGTTAATAGTGTACATGGATCATGCAGCTATCAAGTATCTCCTTCAGAAAAAAGAGGCCAAACCTAGATTGATAAGGTGGGTGCTACTCCTTCAAGAGTTTGTCTTGGAAATTAAAGACAAGAAAGGAGTAGAAAATGTGGTAGCAGATCATCTGTCTAGATTGAGGCAAGAACAAGGAGATAATTTGGGAAAAGAGCCCCCAATAGATGATTATTTTCCTGATGAGCAACTGTTAGTAATCATGAATGCAAAAACCCCTTGGTATGCAGATTTTGTGAACTATCTAGTGTGTGGAATCCTTCCACCTGACCTAACATGGCAGCAGAAAAAGAAATTTCTTTTTGATGTGAAGAATTACGATTGGGAAGAGCCATTTTTGTTCAAGAGATGTGGAGATGGGTTGATTAGAAGATGTTTAGCTAATGAGGAGATAGGGAATGTTATTAAAGATTGCCATTCTTCACTTTATGGGGGTCATATAAGTGTGACAAAGACTGCAGAAAAAGTTCTTCAAGCAGGGTTCTTTTGGCCACACATGTTTAAAGATGTGAGAAAGTTTATAAAGGCATGTGATAGGTGTCAAAGGATGGGTAATATCTCAAAGAGAGATGAAATGCCCCTCCAAAATATATTGGAAGTGGAACTATTTGATGTGTGGGGCATTGATTTCATGGGACCTTTTCCATCGTCCTTTGGGCACAAATACATTTTAGTTAGAGTAGATTATGTGAGCAAATGGGTTGAAGCTATACCATCTCCAACTAATGATGTTAGAGTTGTGATTAAATTCCTTAAAAAGTTCATTTTTACAAGATTTGGAACTCCATGTGCCATTATAAGTGATGGAGGTTCTCATTTTTGCAACCATCAATTTGAAAGATTATTACAAAAATACGGAGTAAAGCATAAGGTTGCAACACCCTACCATCCACAAACTAGTGGTCAAGTGGAGATCTCAAATAGAGAGTTGAAAAGAATTCTTGAGAAAACAGTGAATAGTTCAAGGAAAGATTGGTCACTAAAGTTAGATGATGCTCTTTGGGCCTATAGAACAGCTTTTAAAACTCCTATTGGCACCACCCCATTTAGATTGGTTTATGGGAAAGCTTGTCATTTACCTTTGGAGTTAGAGCATAGAGCATATTGGGCCATAAGGACACTGAATTTTGACTTAAAAACTGTAGGAGAAAAAAGAATACTGCAACTAAATGAACTTGAGGAACTTAGATTGGATGCTTATGAAAATACCAAGCTTTACAAGGAAAGAACTAAGAGATGGCATGATAAGCATATTAGGAGGAAAGAATTTCAGGAAGGGGATGTTGTTCTCTTATATAACTCTAGGTTAAAGTTATTTCCCGGAAAATTAAAGTCAAGATGGTCAGGACCTTACACTGTTATAAAGGTATACCCCTATGGAGCTGTTGAAATAGGCAATGAAACCTCAGGGACTTTCAAAGTTAATGGGCAGAGATTAAAGCATTATATTATTGGAGAACCCACACAAAAGGTTGTAGAGGTTTCATGGCTTGGTTCTCCAATCAGGGATATTTAGGTGATTTGGAGTGGAAGGTCAAGCTTAAGACCTTAAACAAGCGCTTCTTGGGAGGCAACCCAAGCGTATCCTTTTATAGTTTATTAATTTTCCATTTCTTTTCATTTTCAGTTTTTACCCTCATTAAACTCAAAAGTGACATTTGTTTATCTTTTGTAGGTCATTCATGAAGATTGGGCAAATTAACACATGTAGCAAAAAGAAAGAATTGAAAGGAAGCAAGTATAAGCAAAATTCTGCACCTTATCCAGTGCCTGTGAACAGTAACACCTTTAAACTTGTGCTAAATTGCTGATATTGCAATCTACTTGATAGCACATGTTTAATTTTGTGTTTTGTGTAAATTCTGTGAAAATGCAATTTAAATGAGGATCAATTTTGATATTTAGGACTGATGTGAGCTTTATTAAAGTGCAAAAATAGTGTTTGTTAAGTTTTACCTTTTAGTGTATATATAGTTTTGTAATCTGTTAGAAATTTACATGTTTTTGTTTGAATTGCTGCTAGTTTTTGCAGTCTGCAGATTTTTGTTATTGTTCATGCTGCTTAAAAGGTCAATTTCTATGTCTTTTCTGTAATTTTTGAATGTCTAAAACTTGTCTCAAATGCTGCTGAAAATGTGCTTTTGGTATAAGTTTAGAAAGGAGACCATTTTATTAAGTTTGCAAAAAGGTAATCACAATTGGTGCCTAATTTGAACCATGCTTGCATAAGCTAAATGAACATGTACAATGCTTGCTAAGTTTATGAGAGATAATGAGCTTAAATTTTTCAATTTGGTGGTATTAATGTGTATTGGGTAATTGCTGAGGGTCATGATAGCATTCCATAGCATTTGGACTGTTTTCAGTAAGTAAAATCACAATTTTTCCCAAAACCTGCCAAAACTTGCTGATGATGTTGCTTACTAAGCTGTATCCTATGCAAATTCTGCTGAACCCTATGCTTAACCCCAAGCATAACCCAAATTACCAGATGTCTGCCCCACATTTTAAAAAGCCCAAAACTTCCACCATTTTTATGAAGCCCTCGCCCAAACTCCTGATAAACCACAACTTTCATTCCGCCGATTCCCTTCCTACACCATTTTTTCCGGCATTTTTAGGGAAGCTGAAGAGTTTATTTCTCTTCATTAAATGGTGAGAACCAAGATGTGGTCCACCCACAAACCCAAACCCAGAAGATTTCAGCGCTCTATCAAATCGAAAATGGGTACTCCATCTTCTCTACCCACAAACCCTAACCCCAGTCCCAGTCGGCCGCTACCTCAATCACCACCACCGCAAACGCCGCCGCTACCTCAATCACCACCACCGCAAACACCACCACTACCCCAAGGCCAAATACCAACTCTCATTCCGCCGACCCCCCCTCTCGCCACAAACTGAGCTATAAAATGAAACACCCATTTTCGAAACTCAGTTCCCAGAACTAATGCCTGAACCTGTGCCAACTCAAACGAAATCCAAAGGTAAAACTAAAAAGGCTGCAGGTAGACCCAAGAAAGCCACTGTCGGAAAAAGAAAAGGAGCGCCCTCTGTTCCTTTGGACTTAAACTCTCCACCTCAACCTTCCTCTGAACCAGTCAGCAAAAGAACTAGGTCCTCCTCGCACATTCCACCACCAGCGGTTCAAACCCCTGTATCTTAGTCACCCATAAACTCTCCAGCAGCACCTGCGTCATCTGCCAATGATATAGAGGAGGTACTTTCTCCATTACCTTGGGCTTTTAAAGACATGGATATGAAAAATGCTTATGAGAGTTTAGCTTCTAAACCTATTTTGGCAAATAAGTATATGGATGAGCAGATTTTAAAAGAGTTAGGCATTTATGACTCTGTATTTGCCTATTTAGATGCTGTCAACTGGACTAAATTTGCTAGGATTAGGGAACCAGTGTACAAGGATTTGACCTTGGAATTTTTGAGTTCCTTAAGGCTGAATTTCAAACCAACAGTACCTGAGCATAAGGATGTGATCTATTTTCGATGTGCTGGCATTGATATGAAGTTAGACATGGATGCTATGAATGCAATTTTTGGTTTTCAGGGTTCGGGCTATAAAAATATTGAGTGGCAACAAACCATCTATGACCCTATTTAGTTCTGGAGAGACATTGCACCTTTTGGGGGTTATTGCAGATAGAGGACTGCAAAAGCCTCTAGGATAGTTGATCATGTGTTGAAATACCTCCATAGGTTCATTTCTTACACTGTTTTAGGAAGGGGACACAGTAACAACATTGTGGGTGCTGGAGATTTATTTTTCTTGTGGTGCATGAAGGAGAGAAAACAAGTAAGCACAGCCCATTTCCTAGCTACTCATTGGCACCAAATTGTCACAAAGCATACCAAAGGTAGTATAGTTTTTAGAGGATATATAACTGCCATAGCCAACTCATTTAGCTTTGATGCTAGTCTATACAAGCTGCTGCCAGTGTCTGGTGAATCATATATAGACAGCACAATGTTGCTACACATGGATGTTTGTGAGAAAGTAAGACGTACCTATGCTTTGTTACAGCAGCATCCTGAAGCTAGTGGTACTGCAGACCCAATTACCTGTGCACCAGCAGAACCCCAAACAACCACTGCCCCGCAGTTTTCAGCAGATATTTTGTCCCTCTTAAAATCCTTGGAATCCAAAATAGCACGTTTCAGTGTCCAACCATCTATTCCCTCACCTGACACCATAGATATCCTTGCTACTTTGAAGAGCTTAGAAGTCAAAATTGATACCATGGGTCAGCAGCAGGTCAACCAAAAGAAGAAGCTAGAAAAGAAACTTAAAAAGAGATTTTCATCTCTTAAAAAGAAACAGAAGCAGCAACAACTTCAAATGTTGGAGCTCTACAACAAATTGGCCCAATCTTATAACAATTTATATCATTGGGGCCAAGACATGCTTCAAGAAATGAAAGACCTCACAGAAAATTTGGAAACTGCTTCTGAAGCTTCAGATCACAATGAACCTACTGCAGGACCTGAAGCAGACCCTGATGCAGCAACAAAGCCTTGACAGCAGAGCTTGAATAGTAGCAGTAGTTTAGTACTAGTTTTAGTTCTTCAATTCAGTTTTAATTTCTGTTTTAGGTTCATTTTGTAATCTGTTTATTTTAATCTTCAAACCTTAGTAATAGTTGTAATACTTTGGTAATTAGTTTTTATGATTATCTTTGCACTTCTTTCCTTTAGTTTACTTTATTTTATTTTATCTTCTGATATGGATATAGTTATTCTATGAATGCTTTTTGGTTTAATTCTTAATTTAGCTGTTAGATCTTATTTCTTTACACCTTTTCATCTTCTTGCACATTATTTTTGCACTTTATCTTTTCTTCAATCCTAATTTTGCTAACATTGATGAGCTGCACAATTTTCTTTGAGCCGCATATGTCTCACATCATTTGGAGGTAACAATTTACCCTTTTACTATTTATGCTTATCGTATGTTGCCAGTGCTTATGCCAATGCTTATGCTTTCACTTTACCCTACGCAATAGGTTAAGCAACATCTTAAGCAGTGTAAATTCATACATTTGGGATACCTTTTCACATTTTTCTCTCTAAAGCTTCATTGTTAATATCATTTTGAGCTAATTTTGAAATACTTGAGCTTATATTGATTTAATCCCCAATTGTATATATTTCATTCATTGATTAGTTCACACAATTTTGCCCATCTTTGCATTCATTTTAGACATTGAGGACAATGTTTCATTTGAGTTTAGGGGTGAGGGCAAAATTTTTGCAAAATTTTTAAAAATTTTCTTTAAAATTTTCATTCATTCATTTATTGCATTTCATTCATCTATATATAGATAATCCATATACTTATACATATACCACGCACATGTCTATACTAATACATATACATTTGCATATAGTTTTCATATAGATTATACTTAGTTTTAATTTGATTTATGCATTTATTTTAGGATCATGCATATCATAAAAATAAATTTTTACTTTGTCCTTAGAGGATTGAGAATTGTTTTGAAGAGCAATTGAGCTTACTTTTAGAAAGGTTTGATGGATTGAAAGTTCTAGATAGGTGCAAAGCTATTAGATTCTTGCTTTAGTTTATATCTTCTTAGCCAAGGGCCACCCAATCAATTGCATTGACTTTGAGTACTTAGAGAAAACTCTAGGGTGAAAAGTAGCTAATTGATGTCTCACCAATTCTAGAACAATCTTTCTAAACCTTTCAAGGCGAAATCATAGCATACACTTGAAAAAGAAATGATCTAGGCATTCTTTGAATTTTAAACTCATATTTTAGCCTTAGCCAACCTCACTTAAAAGTTTCCCTTTGGAACCAATTTGAGCTCACATTTATCCCCCTCATTCCTTTAGAACCCACATTAATACCTAGCCATAAACCCAAACACTTACCTACCCTCCATGAGAATAATTTTTTGAGTGATAGATACACTTAAAAAAAAAAAAAAAAAGGCTAGCAAATTCAATTATGGTATGTAAAGTAATTCACCACCCAAGTACACAAAGAAATGAGTTTGGGGGTGAATTGAAAGGGACAATTATAATTCAAGTTAATGTTATTTATGTAGTCCCTCTAAAAGCTTCAAAATTATATGCTAGCATTGGTGAAAAGTTGTAAAGTTCCTTCCCCCATTTGATTCAAAAAAAATATATATATATTTTGTGTGTCTCGATCTTTTAATAATTTGATTATTCTCATATTTTGTTACCTTTACCCTTTCCTTGTTAGCCACATTATCACCCCCTTAGCCCCATTACAACCCTTGAAAGTCATTTTGATCTTTTGATGGTATTTTGCTACATTAGTGGAGATTGGAATAGGAGAATTGCCTATGGGATTGTGATATCACTAATATATTCATTTACTTCCATCATTATTTGAGACACTTTAGTTTATGGATTACCCTACAGTCTATTTAGGCATGATTATCCTTTGTGATTGATTGGTTTGGGCTTGATGATATGGATAATTGACCCAAGGCTAAGCGGTGATAACTTTGGTAAGGATTGAATTCTTTGCATCTTAAAAGTGGGTATATGGTTTGTTGGTGGCTAAAAGTAAGCTTGAGAGTTTGGATAAGTAATTTTCATAAATTTAAGGTAAGGTACCCCAAATTGCATTAATTGTTTTAATTTGCTTGAGGACAAGCAAAGGCTTGAGTTTGGGGGAATTTGTTATACTCATTTCATATAGGCATTTTAGGATAGTTTTGTATCCATTTTGCCCTTATATTTTAGTATATTTTATGTTTTTAGCTTTATTTTAGCTTATTTGTTAACTTTAGATACTTTATATTTGATTTTTATAATTTTGTTATTTTTGATAGGATTTTGTGGCAAATCGAAGATCAATGAGTGCATTAGGAAGTGATTTGAAGAAATTCAGAGTTCTTTAAGCATAGAGGAAAGTTAAAGAAATCAAGCTTTGAAAGAGCAAGTTAGCCGAAATTTGCTTGAGACCTTGCTTAAGATCCTGCTTAAGGTAAAGCGGCAGTGCTTAAGGTGCAGCACAAGTCAAGCATGAGCAGCAAAGTCTATTTTACTCTAAGTCTGCCGAGATTTGCTGAGGGTCTGCTTAACCTTAAGCAGAAAGTGCGACCAGAGGCTGAAATTTTCTAAGAAGCTATTTAGGGTTAAGCCGAACCCTAAGCAGGCTACCCAGAACGTGAATAATGCTGCTGACTTGGATAATTTTACACCTCATTTCCTAACCACTCATTCGCTCTTATTTACTTTTAGGGCAACTTTTTGGGACAATATAAATTCATCATTTCCTAGTTTTTGCCACAAGAGGAAAGGAAGGAAAAACAAAAAGGAAAGAAAATTTAATAGAGAGAAAGGAGGAGATGCCATTTCTTTTGGGGAGGAGCTGCTGCAACCATTTTTGGAGCTCCAGAAACCAGAGTTTTGGGTTCTTCTACCTGGGCTTTTCTATTTTTGTCTTCTTATCATGTTTTTCTTTACTCTTCCATCAATCTTTCTTGTAAATACCATCATGAGTGAGTAAACTCTTTAGATTTCAGAGTTGAGAAATATGTTTTAGATTAATTTGCGGATTTAGACTGGGTATTTCCTTATTTTACATAAATATGAGCTTTGATTCCTTCCTTGTGTACTTGATTTACTTGCCTAATGTTGGTACCCATTGGGTATTGTGTTAATCTTTGATTGAAGGAACGAAAGGTGAAAGTCATTGATAGATAATCAAGGATTGGAACTTAAAATCATCTAGATTTAGAAATAAACTAGGATTTTAAGAGGAATTAATTATTGGTTACAAAACTTAATGGGTTTTAAAGTAATCAAATAACATACGAAAGTAGGTTTGGTTATTTTAGAACACACTTTGGTTTGCTTGAAAAAGATATCAAAGGAATTTAGAATCAATTTCCTTCAAACTCTATTTTTCCCTAAAAATTGGAATGCCCAAGACAAATCTCAAATAATTTATGCATAAACCCCCAACTCTGGAATCATTTTTTAACATAATTATACTTTCATTTAAATTACCCATTGTTAATTTAGTTTAATTGCAAACTAGATTTAGAATTTATTTGTTGCTCTTTACCCATTTCAATTAGATTAATCAATTTACCTTACTCATTTACATTTACTATTTATTCATTAATCATTAGCCCAAATAATCGCTTCATTCATAGTTTGGTACTTACACTGCAAATCCTCGTGGGAACGATACTTGATTCATCACTTTATTACTTGAGACGACCCGTATACTTGCGGATTCGCCCCATCACACATCCGGAAAGTCGCATACTGTAGGAATATCTCTCACTGTGGGACTCTCTATTTGGGTGTCTATCACATGAGCTAGGTAAGCTTCACACCCCTTTCTAATAATTTTTCTAGCAAGTGCAGCAGAAATAAGGTTTGATGATAGTAGTTGTCTCTCCTCACATATTACCACATCACCATACTGTGGGAGATCAAAAGTGACTATCTTCAGTCTACAGTCAATCATGGTGTGATGCCTGACTAACCAATCCATGCCCAAGATAATATCATAATCTTTGAAGGGCATTTCAATCAAATCAGATAGAGAAGTATGTCTTTAGATCATCAAAGGACAATCCCTATATATTCTATTAACCCTAACCTCTTGTCCTAACGAACTAGTTATTAGCACCTCAAAATCCATTTTCATGCATGAAATAGCAGTAAGGCAAGCAATGCTGGCACTAACATATGATTGTGTAGATCCCGGGTCAAACAAGACATATATGTAACACTCTCACTTTAGCTAGTCCGTGCATTCGACTGTTCCAGTGATTAATGTTGGTCCGGACAGTCGGAATGTCTAGAACTATATGTAAACTAGAGCAAGGAGTTATAAATAACCCAAATAATGGAAAGGAAAAATTTAGAAAAATTTTAGAAATGAAATACAATAAGGTTAAATGAGCCGGTGCCCCGGCGATGGGTGACCCAGTGGAAAGTTGCGATGAAGACAGCTAGTAACCCTAAACCCGAGGAGAATCCCATGAAATAATTTCTGGGATGCCAGAGAAGAGTTACGACTCCCTAGGTAGCATTAGAATGCTAAGAAAAGGTTAGGAGACTTTATAAGATCGGTACAGACAATTTTAGTCCATTAAGCAAAACGAATGGCATTTTGGTCATTTCGCCTTCAGAGATGATTTTTGAGCAACTTGTCCAATTAAGTAAATAAATTATATAACATAAAATATGAAGAAAAAGTGATGAAAATTAAATTGAAAATGAGTAGAAAAGAAAGAAAAGGAAAAATGAAAGTAAATGCTTAAATATGACATCATGCTTAAGTAAGCATGATGCAATTAAATTTTCCCACCAATTAGAATTTGACAAGCACACATTAAAATAATTAAAAGGAAAAAATTGAACAAAAATCAGTTTTCTTCCTCTCTTCTTTCAATTGGCTAAAATTCCCTAAACTTTTTCCACCATTAAAGCTTTTTCAAAGCTTTATATTCCATGCCATTCTACCATAAAAACCCTAGCTTTCTTCACAAAAAAATTAACCTTGTACCTTGAGGAAGCTTTAGACAGCAGAAATTTGAAGAAATTTTGAAGTTTTATAAGACCCAAACTTGGTTCCAAAGAGGTTAGTGCCATATCCACACTTCTTTCTTTCTTTGATCATTGTTAGTGTAGTGAATTAGGTTAAATTCTTATGAAATTGAAAGAAGATGATAAATAATTGAAGGATCAATTTTTGCAGCCATGATAGAATGTAGGGTTTGATGGTTTTTGATGGATTTGAATGGTTTAAAAATGGTGTTTGATGTGTAGACATCAATTAGAAATTGATTAGTATGCCTAAAGTGATATGTGTTGTGTAAATCTTAAATTGGAGCTAGGGTTTGATATAAAAATTATGAATTTAATGATATGTTAATAAATTGTTGATGTTGAGACCAATTATGGACTAATTAAAGTGTATGGAATGTGAATTGTGGATGGTAGTAGTGTGGAAAGGTGGTATTGGGAGTGTTCTTCTTGTGCAGAGAATTCTAGACCTATAAGTCCAGTGTGTTTAAATGAACACAAATAGAGCTAGACAGCTCTAATTGGTATGGGGCCAGTTGGAGATGAAATTTAATACCTTAAGCCACATTTTTTATGAAGAAACCCTGCCCAGAAAACCAACTTAAGTTGACCTAAAAATTGCCTCAATCTGGGTAACACACAAGCTATCCTTGGAAAATGACTAAATGAACAGTATTTATTCATTTGGTCATAACTCAGTGTCGAAATGCTCAATTGACCTGATGTTTATGTCAATGGAAAGCTTAAACAATTTAGGACAACTTTTATGAAGACCATAACTCTAAATTATGACCAGAACTAAATGAAATTGTCCATAAAAAACAAGACACTAAAACTGCCAAAATTGATTCTGCCTAGAAATTCTTGAAAAATTGCAATCCAGCCAGTTATGGTAATTTGGCTATAACTTGAGTTACAAAATTTCAAATGGAGTGATTCAAAAAGGAAATTAAAGAAGACACATAAAGGAACAACTTTAATGAAGAAAAGCTTGCCAAATTCTCACTGTAGCTTAGACCAATGGAAGAGTAAATATAGGACACAAAAACTGAATTTTTAAAAATAATTCTAGGAGGCTTTGAATTGCAATTGGCAATCAATGCCAACAAACTTAGAACCCAAAATGTTGTATAGTTATGTATCAAATGTTTGTATACATATTATGTATGAAAAAGTCAAGAATTTGAGTGAATAGTGATATGTGAATAGTAATCCCAAAGACATAAGAAATAATAAAAAAAAATTAAAGAAGCCATTATGAGTACTAATATATATAGTGTAATTAGTGAATTGAATAAATGAATCAGATGAATGTAAGCATGAGACATTAGTTCTCATTATTATAGAAAGGAAAAATACTTTGTGTACAATGGTATAGAAGGATAATTGATGTGAATTGCGATTATTTGAATGATCAAATGAATGTATAAATTATAATGAAATAATAAAATATAAGAACATTAAATTGTACTAGTGTGCCCATGTATTGCTTAGGCATGTGTGTCAGATTGGATAGATTGGCATGCCAGTAGGGTATTATTTTAGTAGTACTGCGTAAGGCTTTATGCCTGTATTCATGGCTTTATGCCCGTACTCATGGCTTTTATGCCTGATTACTTGTTATCATGGCTTTTAGCCATACTAATATGTTATCATGGCTTTTTAGCTGTACTGACTGCATACGTGGTTGACGTTCCGCGTCCCATGGTATGACGGCCCGAGGCACCACGGTGCCCAGTGTCAACGACCTGTTATCCAGTTTAGTCAGTCTGTCATAGGTTACTAGGGCAGTGAAATTTATTGAAATGAGTTAAGAATGATAGCAATTGAAAATATTAGCAATTAAATAAAAGAGTAAGAATATTTGAAATAAATTAGATTAGTTATTTAATAGAAAGAATTGAAATGAATTGGAACGATATTAAAATTTAATTATTATGAAATAATCTGCGATAACCTAAAAAGTATTGAATGAAATGATAAAAAGATTTGCAAAAGATATATAAGTATATTACTACTGTGAATTTAGGAATAAATTGCTTCTTAAGAGGAATAAATTAGAACGAAAGATAGTTGATACTATAAGTATTATATTAAATTAGATTAAATTCCAGAGTATCCAAAGTATAATCCATTTTTTTCTTTATTGTATATTATTTTCTTTGTTATATTATCGCACCACTAAGCAGCAATACTTAGCGCGATGGATTTACTTCCTCGTGCAGGTATTGAAGCTAAAACCCAGTAGACATTTGACTAGGATTTTTGGAGTCCAGATCTGCAGAAGTGTCAGAAGTGTTTAAGGGTGTCATCTCCTCAGCAATGCATGTAGATAGGGCTCACATTAGTCATATTATGTATTTTGTGTATTATAATTATTTCATATGTTGTAATGCAATCGAGGAAAGTGTATTTAATATGCACCTAATGTAAATTATGAATTTATTCAATTAGTTTGCAAATTATGTAAATTAATGGAAATATGAAAATTTTGCTTATGCGATTTGAGCATAAATGAGATTGTATGGGTTTGAAAACAGAATTGAAATACATAGATGATGCATAAAATGATGAGATTATTATTGTAAATATATTATCGAAAATTTCAAGCAGGTGAACATTGAAATACGCCAAATGGTAATAAAAACAAGGGAAACTGCGCTGGTTTCTCCTTAGAAAAATAATTGATATTAAATTATAACGAGAACAAATTATTAAAAGAATAAAGTAAGATAAGATAGGGTGCTCTGGCACCAAGTGTGATATGCCTTGCAGGCTACACTGTAGACGGGTGAGGGGTATCACATTTAGTGGTATCAAAGCACGATTTAGGTGTTCCTTGGTATCGATGGATAGAATAAGATAGTGTGCATAACATGCATTGCATTCATATGAGTCGATGTGACACTAATGCAGATCTTCAATTATGTACATCAGGTAAATTTTAAGGAAGAAATTTTTGTGCGAGGGGAAGAATTGTAACACCCTCACTTTAGCTAGTCCGTGCATTCGACTGTTCCGATGATTAATGCCGGTCCGGACAGTCGAAATGTCTGAAACTATATGTAAACTAGAGTGAGGAGTCATAAATAACCAAATAACAGTAAGAAAAAATTTAGAAAAATTTTAGAAATGAAATACAACAAGGTTAAACGAGCCGATACCCTGGCGATGGGTGACCCAACGGGAAGTTACGGTAAAGACAGCTAGTAACCCTAAACCCGAGGGAAATCCCATAAAATAAATTTCTAGGATGCCAGAGAAGAGTTATGACGCCCTAGGTATCATTAGAATTCTAAGAAAAGGTTAGGAAACTTTTTAAGATCGGTACAGACAATTTTAGTCCATTAAGTAAAACGAAGGGCATTTTGGTCATTTCGCCTTCAAAAATGATTTTTTACCAACTTGTCCAATTAATTAAATAAATTATATAAAATAAAATATGAAGAAAAAGTGATGACAATTAAATTGAAAAAGAGTAGAAAATAAAGAAAAAGAAAAATGAAAGTAAATGCTTAAATATGACATCATGCATAAGTAAGCATGATGCAATTAAATTTTCCCACCAATTAGAATTTGATAAGCATACATTAAAAAAATTAAAAAGGGAAAAATTGGACAAAAAAGCATTTTTCTTCCTCCCTTCTTTCAGCTGGCCGAAATTCCCTAAACCTTTTTCACCATTAATGCTTTCTCAAAGCTTTATATTCCATGCAATTCTACCATAAAAACCCTAACTTTCTTCACAAAAAAATTAACCTTGTACCTTGAGGAAGCTTTAGACAGCAGAAATTTGAAGAACATTTGAAGTTTTACAAGACCCAAACTTGTTTCCAAAGAGGTTAGTGCCATATCCACACTTCTTTCTTTCTTTGATCATTGTTAGTGTAGTGAATTAGGTTAAATTCTTATGAAATTGAAAGAAGATGATAAATAATTGAAGGATCAATTTTTGGCAGCCATGATAGGATGTAGGGTTTGATGGTTTTTGATGGATTTGAATGGTTTAAAAATGGTGTTTGATGTGTAGACATCAATTAGAAATTGATTAGTATGCCTAATGTGATATGTGTTGTGTAAATCTTGAATTTGAGCTAGGGTTTGATATAAAAATTAGGAATTTAATGATATGTTGATAAATTGTTGATGTTAAGACCAATTATGGACTAATTGAAGTGCATGGAATGTGAATTGTGGATGGTAGTAGTGTGAGAAGGTGGTATTGGGAGTGTTCTTCTTGTGCAGGGAATTTTGGACCTATGAGTCCAGTATGTTTAAATGAACATAAATAGAGCTAGACAACTCCAATTGGTGTGAGACTAATTGAAGATGAAATTTAAGACCTTAAACCACATTTTTATGAAGAAACCCCACCCAGAAAAGTAATTTAAGTTAACCTAAAATTGCCTCAATCAGGGTAACTCACAAGCTGTCACTGAAAAATGACCAAATGAACAGTGTTTGTTCATTTGGTCATAACTTAGTGTAGAATGCCCAATTGACCTGATTTTTATGTCAATGGAAAGCTTAGACAATTTAGGACAACTTTCATGAGGACCATAACTCTAAATTGAGACCAGACTAAATGAAATTGTCCATCAAATTTAGGACACTAAAACTGCCAGAATTAATTCTGCCCATAAATTCTGAAAAAATTGCAATCCGTCCAGTTATGGTAATTTGGCCATAACTTGAGCTACAAAACTCTAAATGGAGTGATTCAAAAAGGAAATTAAAGAAGACACATAAAGGAACAACTTTGATGAAGAAAAGTTTGTCAAATTCTCACTGTAGCTTAGACCAATGGAACAGTAAACATAAAAAACAAAAACTGAATTTTTAAAAATAATTCTAGGAGGCTTTGAATTGCAATTGGCAATCAATGCCAATAAACTTAGAATCCAAAATGTGGTATAATTATGTATCAAATATTTGTATACATATTATGTATGAAAAAGTCAAGAATTTGAGTGAATAATGATATGTGAATAGTAATCCTAAAGACATAAGAAATAATAAAAGAAATTAAAAAAGTCATTATGAGTACTAATATATATAGTGTAATTACTGAATTGAATAAATGAATCAAATGAATGTAAGCATGAGACATTAGTTTTCATTATTGTAGAAAGGAAAAATACTTTGTGTACAATGGTATAGAAGGATAATTAATGTGATTTGCGATTATATGAATGATCAAATGAATGTATAAATTATAATGAAATAATAAAACATAAGAACATTTAATGGTACTAGCGTGCCCATATATTGCCTAGACACGTGTGTCAGATTGGATAGATTGGAATACCAATAGAGTATTATTTTAGCAGTAATGCGCAAGGCTTTATGCCTGTATTCATAGTTTTATGCCTGTACTCATGGCTTTTATGCCCGATTACTTGTTATTATGGGTTTTAGCCATATAGATATATTATCATGGCTTTTTAGCCATACTGATGCATACTATATAAGTATATTACTACTGTGAATTTAGGAATAAATTGCTTCTTAAGATGAATAAATTAGAATGAAAGATAGTTGATACTAGAAGTATTATATTAAATTAGATTAAATTCTAAAGTATCCAAAGTATAATCCATTTTTTTCTTTATTGTATATTATTTTCTTTGTTATATTATCGCACCACTAAGTAGCAATGCTTAGCGCGAAGGATTTGTTTCCTCGCGCAGGTACTAAAACTAAAATCCAGTGACATTTGAGTGGGATTTTTGGAGTCCAAATCTGCAGAAGTGTCAGAAGTATTTAAGGGTGTTATCTCCTCAGCAATGCATGTAGATAGGGCTCACATTAGTCATATTATGTATTTTTGTGTATTATAATTATTTCATATATTGTAATGCAATCGAGGAAAGTGTATTTAATATGCACCTGATGTAAATTATGAATTTATTCAATTAGTTTGCAAATTATGTAAATTAATGGATATATGAAAATTTTGCTTATGTGATTTGAGCATGAATGAGATTGTATGGGTTTGAAGACAAAATTGAAATATATAGATGATGCATGAAATGATGAGATTATTATTGTAAATATATTATCGAAAATTTCAAGCAGTTGAATAGTGAAATACGCCAAATGATAATAGAAACTGGGGAAATTCTACTAGTTTCTCATTAGAAAAATAATTGATATTAAAATATAATGAGAACAAATTATTAAAAGAATAAAGTAAGATAAGATAGGGTGCTCCAGCACCGAGTGTGATATGCCTTGCTTGGCTACACTGTAGACAGGTGAGGGTGTCACAATATACATCTTGATTGAAGATTGAGAAGGTACTAGCAACAATGTCAGAAGTCTCAGCCTCTTCTCTCTGTTTCATTGTGTACACTCTGACTGAATTACCACTTTGTTCTGGCTGATTCACAGTACTCTGACTTCCAAGTGTACTACCCCTACTTCTGCCTCTGCCTCTACTAACTGATGGTAAACTCCTCAGGGTAGAAACTTGGGCTGATCCCTCGGATGTAGTATATGGTCCAGAACGGCGTGCACTTGTACAATCCTTAGCAAAATGATCGGTCCCTCCACAGTTAAAACATGCTCCTGTGGCTTTATAGCATACTCCACTATGTGTTCTGCCACATGTTTCACATAGACGGACCGACAGTGCACCTCTGGGTTTTTACTGGGTCTGCTGACTGGATCGGGATGGTCTCTGTTCAGAAGATCTGCCTCTACCTGACTTGCGTGAACTGGATCCCCCAAAGTATTTCCTCTTTCCTGATCCACTATGAGGAGTCTGACCAGTAGCCTTTCCACTTTACTCTTTCTCTTCGGTACCCTTTTTAACTGTTCCTTCCTTTTCAATCCTCTCTAGTTCTAGGGCTTGTGAGATTAGCTCAAAGAAATTTTGGTGTCAGAAACTCACTACTTGTATTCTCAAATTAGGCCTTAACCCGGCCTCAAAACGTTTACACTGATCTCTAGTAGTGGTAAGCAGGCTTCCACCATAATGACTCAGCCTGGAAAAGTCTCTCTCATACTCTGCTACTGTTTTGTCCCCTTATTTCAAGCTCAGAAACTCTTGCAACTTCATGTTAACATATGTATCAGGGACCCATTTCTACCGGAATTCCCTCAAAAAATTAAACCATGTGAGGACTAGAGGCTCGACTAAGCTGTGGGGGATGGTTTTCCACCACTCATAAGCATCCCCTTGCAACAGAAAGACCGAGTATTCAAACTTGAGTTCTTCTATACAATGCAGCTTCTTGAATACCCGTTTCATTTTTTTAATTCATTGCTTAGCCTCTAGTGGATTCACAGTACCCTTAAATTCAGTAGCCCCAAATTTCATCAATTTATCATATTGTCTGGCTGGAGGCATGCTGGTGCTTGGGTTTGGGCTTGTGTTGGTAGGTTTCCAGTCATTTGTTGAAACAGCGCAGCCATCTGCTAAGCAAACTGAGTAGGAAACTGCGGTATTGGAGGAGGTGGAGTGGCTGACCCACTCACATTCTTGAGAGCTGGGGCTTCCCCCGGTGCCTCAGCCTCAACAAACTGTTCAACAGAATGATCCCCTTCTTTCATTTCACTTTGCAGAGATTATCTACTCCCTGACAATAAACATAAGGAGGATTATCTCCATTAGTTCATATTCATAATGTAAATGCATCATATGTATCAATAAATGATATTGAGCAGTTGTACTAATCAAGAAAATAATTCAAATACATAGTTCAAAACTCATTTAAAACATGGCTCTGATACCACTAAAACATGACACGCCTTACCCCTCCGTAAGGCATAACATGATCCCGTAGTATACCTAATGAATTACCGCACTTCGCCTACCGATAACTCATTAAATATACTACAAGAGATTTTAAAACGAATTCAACTCATTTTAAAAGTGAAAAGTGACATTAAATCATTACTAAAAAACCTTTAAATTCAATTTATATCATAAGTTAACTTTTTCGTTAATCCAACTTTCTGCAAATTTTATAAAAATTTCGGCAGAGCGCTGACTGTAATTTGAGAAAATAGTTCTTCAAAACCTAAAAAGAAAGCACTTCCAATACTAATTTTTCCCAATCTCAACTTCATATTCCTCCATTCAACACAATCTCAATACATTTTCAATATCCATCAATTTTCAATTCAACACAATTTAAAATTAACATCAATTTTATTTAATATATATGCAATATAAACACAAAAGTCTTAATTTTATAGAAAAGAAAACAAAAATAATGTCATTACAAATTATATTGTACAACTGCTCAACTAGTACAAAAGATATATATGAACAAAAATATTTACATCAAACTAAATTGCAAAGGGTATAAATAATATACCCGTACAAAAATCCTCAAACGGTGCTCTCCTGTCACCAGAACAGCTCACTCTGCTACTTTATCCTTTCCCCTATCTGCGACAGCAATAAAAAGCCATTACTGAGCAAACACTCAGTGGTGCACAATAAAATTTTAAAATAGCTGAACATAAAAAGCATACATCGATAAACACATTTTTAAATCCTTTCACAATCACACTTTATGAAATTGATGTCAACTTCTACAATATCATTTTATCAAAATAATTTATAAATCACAGTTTGAAAATCAATACACAACTTAGGTCATGGCATAAAATTTTCAATCAATGCCGTGTTGTACACCACGACAAAGCAATCTCAACCCCACTAATCGAAATCAATGAGGGAGGTGGCCAGCTAGCTATATGAGTACTCATCCAATCTCAACCTCAAACTGGCAAGCCAGAGAAGAAGGAATATAACCAATCTCAACCCCATAAATGGAGGAGGAACATAGTGATATTGCCATGTCAAGTATGAATCCAAAACCAAATTCAAAATTATAGTGTTCAAACATTTCATACAAAGCACTAATAAATTTTCATTTCAAAGTTCCATTTACAAAATAGGCAACACAACAATTTTCAAAGCTATAATAAACATAAATTGCACATAATACATGTTCAAATAAATTTTTAAGTAGAAAATGAGAAAGCAAAAATTATTATGCACAAACCTCTAATGAGTCGCCTCTCTGCCTTGACTCACTTGTTCCCTATCCTTTCCAGTATCTTTTTATACTGAAATACACAATTTAAAGCGCTTCAATATTTATTCAACTCATTTCCCATAATTGATTCAACAATTAAATTTAGTGTGAATTTATGCACACTAAATTTTCCTTATAAGTTTCCTCTAAAGGTTGAATTCTTTGTATGTGATATGTTTATAATTACTATTCATTTGACCAATTGGTCAAAATGTCGACTTTTTTCATACTAAATAGTTATACTAATTTTAATTGCGCTCACATACCGCATTTTGGGTTACAATTATGTTGGCATTGATTGCCAATTGAAATTCCAACTCTAAGTGAAATTCCAAAATTTCAGTTTTGGGTCTCTTAGTTCTACTGTTCCCTTGGACCTTCTACAGTAGAAATTTGGCTAACTTTCCTCATCAAAGTTATTCCTTATTGTCTTAGCTTTAATTCTCTTTTTGAATTACTCCATTTGGAGTTTTGTAGCTCAAGTTATGGCCATTTAACAATAACTAGCCAGATTGGTCAATTCGAAAATTCTGGGCAAATTTTAGGTTATAGCAGAATTGGTAATTCAATTTTGGCTGGGAATTTAATTTGGTTATGGTCAGTATTTGGGATTGTGTTCTTCATGAAAGTTGTTCTAATATGTCATAGCTTTCCAATGGTTTAAAAATTAGGTCATTTGGACCTTTCTACACCAAGTTATGACCATTTGAACAAGTACTATTTATATGGTCAATTCTGTACCGAGGTAGGGTACCTAATCCGGATTCAACCCAATTTTTCACTAACTTGTGGTCAGTTTTAGGGCAAGATTTCTACATGAAAATTGTAACTTTGGGTCTTAATTTTCATCTTCAATTGGCTTCACACCAATTGGAGTAACAAGATTTTAGTTATACTCATTTGAATGGGCATGGGTCAGCTGCCATAATTGACCCTTACATATACACCATTCAATCTTAGTTTCAATCATTCAATCACAATCCAATTCACACCAACTGACTAATTTAAGCCTCAATTAGGTCAATTTGCATCAATTCACCAAATCCCCAAAATTTTCCCCAATTTCCCATTGGTCAAGAACCCTAATTATGCAATTGCTTATTTCATACAAATTCAAGCATACCAACAACACCTATTCACTCAATTGAACTTGTGTACATGATTGATTAAACTAAAACACATCATTTCCCCCAAATCCCCATGGCTTCCGAATTCTATAAGTCCCATATATGCATGATTTTTCATGTTTTCCAACTAATTCTCACTTATTCAACCTCAATTCTATAGTTATAACCCAATTGAAGCTAAGAAAAAGACTTACCTTAAGTGAGCAGTATTTGTGTCCCCAAATCTTCAAGTTTTATTGATTTATTTACTCCCAATCTTCTTACCAAGTCTAATTTAGAGGTTTTAGTGAAGAACTACAAAAATTAGGGTAAACTTTTGGAAGTTTGAAAGCTTGGAGTGGCTTGGTAATGGTGGAAAATGGAAGAGAAATGAGAGAGAGTGAACGACATCAAGGTTGGAAGAAGAAGACTAATTATTTTCTTTTTAATTTGTTCTTATCTGTTTTTAATTTGTCTCTAAATAATGTAATTAATTAATAAATTTCTTTATTACATCATGCTTATATAAGGTGATGTCATAAAGCTTTGTCTTTTTGAGTTGTTCATTTCTTTTTCCTTTTCTTTCCATTCACCTCATTAATGTGAATTTATTTTTCACAATTTTAATTTTCTACATTTTAATGGACATTTAGGCTAAAAGTCACCTCCAATGGTGAATTGACTAAATTGCCTTTTACCAGTCTAATCCGTTTTGCCGACAGCACTATATTACTTTCGGAACCCTGATTCAATTTTTCAAACTGATTCTTGGTTCATTTATGTGGTTTTCATATTACCATTAGCTTCAGAATAATTCTTAGGCTTGGGGTGTCATAAAGTCCCACTCGAAAATAGGACAGCGACTGACCTCGCAATCACTTCCCAATTCAATCACCCATCGCTGTGACCTTGGCTCATTTAACCCATTATGCTTTGTTTTCTTTATTTCCATTTCACCTTCACATAATTTCTACTAATTTTTGTTTATGGCTTTTCTATATGACTTAATTATGATTCTAAACCTCTAGACTGTCCAAACTGATGCTGGTCACCGAAACAGTAAAATGTATAGAACTAATGAATGTAGGGGTGTTACAAATCAATTTTAATCGATTGTAAAAATGGGTTACAATTTTTTTTCTGTGGTACCTTTTTAACAGTTAATTAGTAGAGTTTATTATTTACATTTTTAAGGAATACTCACATTATTATTATTATTATTATTATTATTATTATTATTATTATTATTATTATGAGAGAAAATATATTGTTTTTATGTAATTTAACAGTATTTTATATTTTTTTTTTAATTTTCAAACAAGGAAATTAAATGCACTTTATTGGATAAAAAAGAATAAAACATATACCTGCGCATGTATGCTCTTTATAAATTGAAATTACAACATTAGACAAGAAGAAAGAGAGAAAAAAAAAATCTCTTTTATTCATCATATGCATATTTAACTTAGTTAATATTTTTTTCATAATTTTTAATAAAAAGATTTTTACAAAATTATTAAAAGGCTAACTTTAAAAAATCGTATACGTGAAAATAAAAATCATTGCAAATGAATTATTTTAGCTCTAAACTGGGTTTTCAATCTCAGTAATTTTAGAATTAAGACTTAATTATTAGTTTATAACTAATTAAGATTCTTTCATCTGTTTTAAAAAGTATTAAGACTTCAAATAAAAAATTATGAAAAATTAATTAAAAATACTATATATAGTTTCAAGACTTTGATAGAACTACTTTTTGTAATATGTGTGTTGCACGTGTAATATAATTTTATATAAATGATAATAAAAGTATAATTTTATTTTATAATATTTAATTTGTGATGATTATATACTACATATGTGAGGATTACCCTCTAATATAGCTTTATATCTATAAATATTTTGATAATTGCAAAATAATGCCATAATTTTCTAAAAGAAAGGATCATAATATATGTGTTATGTGCGTGCAATATATATATATATATATATATATATATATATATATATATATATATATATATATATATATATATATATATAATTAACCTGCATTTATTAATTTGCTTTTGAAAAGTTTAAATGGATGGAAATGCTTCTTTATGATTTCCTATTAAGATTTTATTTGATAGAATATTATCATGTTTAATTCATAAGGTTAGAATATGTATGTGTATTTTTCTCAATATAAAATTACAGTGAGTGTTTGTATATATATGTTATTATCACTTAGTTTAATTTCATTCTTATAAAGCTTAAATTCTAAAATTTTAGATTTTTAGTGAATTTCTATAAAAAAAAAAAAAGAAACATATATTACGGTTATAAAGAGATTTAATGTTATTAATTATTTAAAAATAAATAAATTAATTTATTTTAACCTATATGAATTTTATTAGATTTTTTTTATACTTATGAATTTTATTGTTATATGAATTTTATTGGATTTGGAAGCAACTTAGCTTTATTCTTAGCGCCTGTTTGATATTACTATTGAAATTATTGTTGAAAAAATTATTTTTTTAAATATATTAAATAGAAAATATTAAAAAATAATTTAAAATTAAATTTATTAAATTTTAGTTATAAAAACACTAAAATAACTAAATAATTTTTTTTAACTGCTTTTTTTAACAACATCTAAAATTGTGTTTTTATTCAGAAAAGTAGTTTTAACATTCCAAACGCAATGCCAAACTGGCTATTCGTATGTCTACTGTGAGAAAATTGGCAGTAATAATAAAATTTTATTAATCACATTTACATATCACTATAGTCGCAGGAGTGTTATATGTGATTGCCAAATCAATTTCATAAATCTTGAAAAAGAAAATTAGTAAAAAAAAAAGGAAACAAATCTAAATTCAAACCAAGGCAAATTTATTAATTAAATGAGATATATTTATTAAAAAAAAAAGGAAAAATAACACAAACTTGGGCTTTTTGTTTTGTAAAAAATATTTTTTAAAAAAATATTTTTTAAATTTTTTAATATTTGAAACACTTAAAAAAATATGTTAATGAATTTTCCCAATTAAAAAGAAAACTAAATCAACTTTAAGAAAAATGACTCTCTTTTTGAAAGATGAAATTATTTTTAGAATTTTGATAGTTTCATTTAAATATGAAAATATTTATATATACATAATATCAACACACATACCCTTAGTTTAATATTACAATTAAACAATGAAAAATATTTCATAGAAAACATATTATTTTCTGAAAAACAAACAGAGTCTTATAAAATTATAAATTAATAAAATTATAAATTATCATACGGTTAGATTTTTACGTTAAGTAATTAATTTTTTAATAAATAATATAAACATGTACTTTTGTATGTTTACATGTACTTTTATTCAATCTAAAATTTACTTATTAATATTAGATAAATGGCATAATAGTAATATGGAATAATTAATCTCAATTCCATCATCTTAATTATCATTAATTGAAAATTATATTACATGTTTATGTTTCACTTTTTTTTCCTTAAAAAAAACCTATATATGAAGATTAAAATAAATCTTGTTTTGATAATATTTATTATTATAAAATATAATTTAATTTTGAAATAGATAAAATAAATTTAAAAGAAAATAACAATAGGAGAAAATTATAAATCACATCAATTTAATTTTAGTACAAATTATACTGAAATTTCACATACTTTAACTATATTAAGAATTAAGGAACCTCAAGCACTTTGCTTGCTTTTAATTAAAAAAATAATAAAATTGATTTATTTGAAATAATCGAAACAAAATATTAAAGTGATACCTTGCACAATAGATTACAGTGTTAACATTGATTCTTATACCATAATTGTTTAAGTACAATAGTACAAAAAAATGATAAAATAATTGCACATTTTTATGGACACATTAATTGAATTTAAATTAAAATAAAAATATAATTAATAATTAAATTCAAATTCAATTTATTTAATTAAATATTAATAAAACTGAATCTAAATTAAAATTAATTAATAACTAAATTTCAAATTAAAAGAGGATTTACTTCATTAAAGTGAAAAATTGATGTTGCTGTGAAATAGCTTTTACAAATACACGGGTTATAGTAGTATAGTTTTAAAAATATCATTCTCACAGAAAATTATGCTTAAATTGAAATTAAAGAAATAAGCTAATTAGAATTGTCAAAATTCAAAAATATTGATAATGAAATTCAAAATTAAAATTGATACTTGAGGAATTTAAGCCAAATCAAATAATTAATTAAACTAATTAAACTAGATGACTAAAATACGAATTGAAATTACTAATTATGAAATTAGGAGGAATTAAATCTAACTTCAATAAAAATTAAAGTAATTCTAGAGATAGGGCTTTTCAATATTACTTGTATGTGATTTATCCCCAATTTAGCCAAACACATGAGCTTTGCAATTTTTGAAGAAAATCAATTCTTAGTTCCTTGAAACCTCTCTCAAGCATTTTAAAGTTGGTTTTTCTCAAATCAAACCATGTTTTCACGGTATTTCAAACCTGATAAAAACCCATTTAAAGCTCTAATTGATTTTAAAAGTCATCTTAATTTCTTAGCTTATTTCTAACACCAAGAAAATCAAGTTTATTGCAAGATTATCTATCCTAAACATTCACTTTTCAATCCATCTATATAAGATTAAAACTTAATTTAATGAGGGCCCTTTCATCAAGCAAAACAATAAGCTCACAAGCAATAAATAAAAAATGCAGCAAATCTCATTAAAATAGCTAAATCAGTTCAAAGAACACAATACAAGAAAATATTTACAGACCCATCTCTATAATATCAAAGTTCTACTCACAAAACATGATTTCAAGACAAACCCCAGTAAAGAAATGAAGAAGAAATGAAAATCTAAGCTAAATGACAGAAAAAACTCAGTGAAAATGGTGAAGAAACTGCTGCTGGAACGTTAAAGAAGGCGTCCATTTTGCTGCAGCAAGACCCGATCTCACGTGCTCCTCTTTCTTCTTATCTCTCTTGCAAAATCTCCCTATTTTTCTCTTTTTTGAAAGAAAGAGAAAAGGGTATTTATATATGGTTCAAAGGTCTGTCCTATAATGGGTTAAAAGACAGATGATTCTGGAGAAAATGATGTTTTAAATCGAATGAGCAAAAGTGTCACGTCAGCAATTTTCATTAAAATGTCACAAGCTAAATCAGTTGTGTTGCGCCTTATGTTGCAAGTTGTGTAACTTTTTGCCTGAGAAAAGCTTCATTGCTGACAACGACACAACCTGCGACACAAGCTGTATCATAGGTTGTGCAACTTTCTGTTTCTTTAAAACTCAACTTCAAAATTTTCTTTTTTAAAATTTTGCAATTCAACTCTGATTTCCTCCAAATGGCTACTCTTATCAAAATATCAAAAAAAATCTTCAAATTTAATCTATAAAACAAATAAATTCCAAAAATTAAACTAATGTAACACTCCAAAATTTTAAATTTTATTATTTTATGAGCATTTTTGGTGTTTTAATTTTATTTAAATTTTAGGAATTTTTTTGAGATTTTTCGGATTTTAAAAATCGGGTTCGATTTTCCGAAAATATAAACTTTGATGATTTTTAAAAATTAATTTAAAGACCACGTGGCAAAACTAAAAATATATTTGGAGTCTACATATTTTTCTGAGTTTTCTGAAAATTTTTTGAAATTTTTGGACCTCGTTTTCAGTCCCGAGGCAGAGAAAAAATTCAAAATTTTGTATTCCGAATCTAACCGGCTGAATCAAACCGGACCGGATCAGACCGGTCGAATCGGACCGGCTCCTTTTTCTTCTTCTCTTTTCTTCCGGGTGTCCCGACCTCCTCCCCTTCTCTCTCTCTTTTCTCTCTCTTCCCTCCTCCCCTTGCCGCGCCGCCACCTCCCCTGCCTTCCCACCTCTCCGGCGCGCCGCCTCAGCCCTCCTCCACAATCGGCCGCCACCTGGAACGCCGGAAAACGGCCCCAGAAACGACGCACAGCGCGCCCGACACTTCTCGACTTCTCAGTCGAAATCTAGCCGATCCGGCCACTAATTGGACCAGGTCTTATGTCTAAAATCATCTACTCGTCGAGAGCTTTCCATAGACACCAAGAACACCGAAATCCATCGAGCGGTTTGTCCAATTTTTGCCCGAGAAGTTTTAGCCCATTTCGACTTTTGGGATAGATTTCTCACAAACCTTAAACCCCACGAGAAAACCGAGAGTACCCGAGCGCTCCACTCGTCGAGAGCTTCGCGGCGACATAAATTTCGAATTTTTTCGACACCGTTTTTCGATGGGTCCCACGGAACTTCGCAGTGTTTTTTCGAGCATTTAATGAGCTTAGAAAATTCTGAAAAATTTATGTACTAACCCCCGTATTGTGGGCTTCGTGTAGGTATCCTCAATTCGCGGAAATTCGACAGTTAACCGGGTCTGTGAATTTTCGGCCAGATAGACCCGTTATCGGAAAAGTCTCCGAATTGGACCGAGGTTTTGTCTACCCCCCCATTGTCAGATCCCGAGCGCATTCGCGAAGTCGGAATCGGCAAAGGTAAACTCAAACCTTGCTTTTTCGTAATTTTCTAGTGCTTAAATAGGATTAAAAATCAATAAAATATTCGTGGTAGCTCAGAAAATTATGATTCTTTTTGCAATAGCCTAGTAATATTGCTAAGGACCGCGAGGCAAAGTTTTAGAATTTTAGAGCTTATTTGAGCAGTTTTTGCAAAAATAATCAATTATAAGGACTAAATTGAAATTTTACATATTGTGATGGATGATTGATTTGATGGGCCCAGGAGGGGCTGTGTGATGTGATTGAGTTGTGAATATAGAAGTGTGTTTTGAGCCATTTTGCAGGTTGGGTAGGTCCTAGGTATATGGGAGACTCTGCCAGATTTTCGGCACGACTTAGGACGTACTTGGTCTTTTCTTGATTTGTATTGAGTCATTTGTATTAAATAATTGTAATGTAATTGTCAGGTGAGCCGGGACAGCCTTCTTCCTCCGCCCAGCCGCCACAGTGACCGTTGTCAAGTCTGTGAGTAAAATATTAATTTTAATTATAATATCACTATTATTATATGTTCAAGCATGCCCATGCATCACTTATATGCATATATCTATGTAGATAAACTTTAGGCACGATTTATGTTGCATTCATAACTGTGAAAGTGCCATGTATGTTGTTGTAGTAATTTGGAGCAGTGTGCGTGCATTGGCGTGCGTGTGATGTGGTGTGGACTATGGATAGGACGGGTAGACACGGCTTGAGATCTTCACTGGGACCCGGTCCTTCGGGGTAGACACGACTTGAGTTCTTCGCTGGGACCCCGATTTGGTTATTAAGTAGAAGTCCAAGCTGAGTTCTTCGCTAGCACAGTTGGAATTAAGAGAGCTGTATAGGGGATCAGCTCCCATATATATATGATTGATATTGCTGGGTGCGTGAGTACTCCAAATTACCTTTTTGCTGTTATGATGTGAATTTATTGCTGATGCTGCATTTCACTCCACAGGCTACATTAGTTTTAGATAGTTATAGAGATTATGGTTAAAATTGATATTTTACTCTCTGAGTCGAACGCTCACTCCTGTTCAATATTTTTTCAGGCCACAGGAGGATATTTTTGAGATTAACCTGCTTTCTTCCTTGCAGGTCGAGTATTAATGTTTGTATAAACTTGTTAAATCTTAGCATTTCCACATGTGATAGAAATATTATTTGAATTGGGTCTGTAAACTAAATTGTTATTTTGGGCCTGTAAACATAATATTCTATGCATTATTGATGGATTGGATGAGGGAGCTAAGCTCCCATTTATTTTTATGATGATGAGTATGTGGAGGGTGAGCTGAGCTCCCCAATTGATGTTATATTTTGTTTACAGGTCGGGTGAGTCAAAAACTCCCCGTTGAAAGGTCCACTTTATGGCCGGACTCCGTCCGGTTGATTTCTTGATATTGGGCCCAAATGGGCCTTAGAGTTGGATTAATGAACAGTTAGGCTTACTACGGGCCTCGGGGACTTTAAGCTGGCCCAGGTCCTAGTGCCGGTCTGGCCCATAGGTTGGGTCGTGACAAATGTGGTATCAGAGCTTAGGCTCCAGATTTTTAGGGAATGTTTGTCTAAAGTGTTGGGAAGAGTCTACTAGGAGTCACATGCGGAAAAATAGGGTCCACATTCGTCTTGCATTGTCATCTTTGCTTCTAGTTTCTGCTTCATATAATTATGTATAAATATGAGTCTATAGAGCCGTGTAACATGCTGTTTTGAATTTTGTGGGCTAATGCTGCTGAATTTCAGGAAAATGTGTAGAAGCAGGAGAGCTACCACTGCACCAGAACCAGATGTGCCTGATGAGGTGTCGGCACAGGATGAGGCGCCTGCCCCGAGGAGGGGGGGTAGGAGGCCTAGAGCTGCTCAAGTAGAAGAGCAACTGCCACCAATACAGGATCAGTCTTTTATGGCACAGGGTCCCATGGACCCAATGGCAGCTACTCTAGCTGGGTTGCAGAGAACCATCGATATGATGGCACAATATATGGTCCACCCACCACAGCAGCAGCAGTCCACCGCACCAAGAGGGGAACCTTATAAACAGATCATCAATTTCAAGAAGTTAGTGCCTGGTACTTATGATGTGTTAGACGATGCATATCGGTTTTTGGATTCTCGCATGACGGCGAGCAGTGCTGATTGGATTGATAGAAGACTTATAGAGTGTATGCAGCATGTCATGGGGCCTATGCCTAGACAATGGATGAATGACTACATATTACCTCGGATGGAGGGTTTGTCGTGGACTCAATTTGTGGAACTGTTCATCAATCGGTTTGTACCAGAAAGCTTCAGGGATCAAAAGCAGTGGGCCTTTGAGGCCTTAAGACAGAATGGCAGGTCTGTAGATGAGTATGCTACAGAATTTCTGGAACTGAGCAGGTATGCCCCCACAGCAGTATCTACAGAGACTATGAAGGTGAAAAGATTCCTAAAGGGACTTGACAGGAGGTATGCAAACCTGGCCATGATGTCTGATCAGTCGTTTGATGTGGTAGTTGATCGAGCCAGATAGAGATTAGCTATCTTTGCGGATGACAGCGGAAGAGCAAAGAAAAATAGAGCAGAGGGTTCTTCAGGTGTTCCCCATATGGGTGCTCCAGATAGTGGTGGCCAGAGTAATTTCAGAGGAAGAAGTAGGAACAAAAAGAGTGGTTTTAGACACAAATCCCGATGGTTCGGACTGAGTGCGGATCGGCGGTGGTCACGATTCAGTCTGGCGGTTCCGGGTGCAGTTCAAGATCCTCCTTGGCACCTTGTGCAAAGTGTGGAAGAGGACATTCAGACCTTGTATGATGGGTTGAGTATGCTTGTGTGTGGCCAACCAGGTCACTTTGCTAGGGAATGCCCGTGTTGGCCGAGCCACGGATGGGGTCACAGGTTACATTGCAAATGTTCCTCGCTTGATTGTATCCGGTGCTTCGGCATGGCAGCGATCGATTGATGGCCAACAAGACCGAGGACAAGGGGGACGTGGCTTTGGAGGCAGATCAGGAGGTAGAAGTCAGTATCAGGGTTCTGCCACTCAGGGTAGGAGTCAAGCTCGGGTTTTCACCGACCCACGGGATGCTCAAGCTTCAAATCTGATTGTGGCGGTATTCTTACGGCTGTTCCTATGAGGCTCGTGTTTTGATAGATCCGGGTGCTACGCACTCATTTGTCTCCCCTGTGTTTGCCATGAGATTGGGTAGAAACCCTACCACCTTAGAATGTCCTTTGTCGGTAGCTACCCCACTTAGTGACAACATAGATGTAGATATGGTTTTTCCGGGTAGCCCAGTAGTAGTGGATGGAAAGATCCTCCCAGCAGACTTGGTTCCTCTACCAGTAATGGATTTTGATGTAATTTTGGGGATGGATTGGTTGGCAACTCATTATGCCACTTTAGACTGCAGGAACAAAAAGGTGTATTTCCACATACCTGGTGTGGAAGAGTTTAGCTTTGATGATGACAGGAGCGTGGCTCCATATAATTTGGTGTCAGCAATTAGCGCTAGAAAAATGTTGAGGCGTGGATGCCAAGGGTATTTGGCATTGGTGAGAGATACATCTATAGAAGGTGTCAACATGGAGAATGTTCCTGTTGTCAGAGAATTCATGGATGTCTTCCCTGAAGAGCTTCCAGGGTTGCCACCAGAAAGGGCAATAGAGTTCTGCATTGATGTTGTTTCGGGTACAAACCCCATATCAATGCCACCTTACAGGATGGCCCCAACAAAATTGAAAGAGTTAAAGGAGCAACTACAGGAGCTGTTGGACAAAGGTTTCATACGTCCGAGCACTTCACCTTGGGGTGCTCCTGTTCTATTCGTGAGAAAGAAGGATGGGTCATTGAGGTTGTGTATTGACTATAGACAGCTGAACAAGGTGACTGTGAAGAACAAGTATCCACTTCCTCGGATCGATGATCTGTTTGATCAGCTCCAAGGAGCTAGATTTTTTCCAAGATAGACCTGCGATCAGGCTACCATCAGTTGAGAATCAGGAATGAGGACGTGTCCAAAACGGCATTCAGGACAAGATATGGTCACTATGAGTTCTTGGTGATGTCTTTTGGACTCACTAATGCACCAAAGAAATTTCATGGACTTGATGAATAGGGTGTTCAAGCCGTTTTGGACCGCTTTGTCATCGTATTCATAGATGACATTTTGGTATACTCTCGCATCGAGGAAGAACACGTGTGGCACTTGAGGATGGTGTTGCAGGTTGAGGAGCACCACTATATGCCAAATTTTCAAAATGTGAATTTTGGCTAGAAAGCATCTCATTCTTGGGACACGTGGTTTCTAGTGACGGCATTCAAGTGGATCCCAAGAAAATTGAAGCTGTAATTGATTGGCTTAGGCCTACAACAGTCACTGAGGTGCGAAGTTTTCTGGGTTTAGCTGGCTACTATAAGCATTTTGTGCAAGATTTTTCCAGGATAGCGGCCCCCCTAACTAAGTTAACTCGGAAGAATGTTCCATTCATTTGGACAGATGACTGTGAGAAGAGTTTCCAGACACTTAAGGAGTGTCTAACCACCGCCCCTGTGTTGACACTACCTATGAGTGGTGAAGGATACACCGTGTACTGTGACACCTCCAGAGTTGGCCTAGGGTGTGTTTTGATGCAGAATGGAAAAGTAGTGGCTTATGCTTCAAGATAGCTAAAGAGGCATGAGCAGAACTACCCCACCCATGATTTAGAAATGGCGGCTGTAGTCTTTGCACTAAAAATCTGGAGACACTACCTGTATGGTGAAGTGTGCGAGATATACACCGACCACAAGAGTTTGAAGTACATCTTCCAATAGAGGGATTTAAACTTGAGACAGAGGAGATGGATGGAGCTTCTGAAAGACTATGATTGCACCATCCAGTACCACCCTGGGAAGGCCAATGTAGTGGCAGATGCTTTGAGCAGAAAATCTTCTGGTAGTTTGGCGCACATTTCAGCAGAGAAAAGACCGTTGATTCAGGAAATAAATGAGTTGATGGATCAAGGTTTAATCCTAGATCTGTCAGATAAGGGGGTATTGTTGGCTCAATTTTCAGTGAGGCCAGACTTGTGGGACAGAGTTAGAGTTTCCCAGCACAGAGACCAACAATTGATGAAGATCATAGAAAGAGTACAGCAAGGTGAAGGTGGTGAGTTCGGGTTTGCCAATGATGGCGCCCTTATGCAAGGTTCTAGGATATGTGTGCCCGATGTGAACAATCTCAGAGATGAAATCATGCGAGAGGCACACTATACACTGTACAATGTCCACCCAGGTTCCACCAAGATGTACCATGATGTGAAAGATAGCTATTGGTGGAATGGCATGAAGAGAGACATAGCAGACTTCGTGTCCAAGTGCTTGACTTGTCAGAAGGTGAAGTTTGAACACCAGAGACCGTCAGGGAAGCTGCAGGAGCTCACTATCCCAAAATGGAAGTGGGAAATGATCACTATGGATTTTGTGACTGGGTTGCCTCGTACCACGCGAGGATATGATTCCATATGGGTAATTGTAGACCGCTTAACCAAATCAGCTCACTTCTTGCCTGTGAAGACTACATATTCTGTGGCACAGTATGCCCGGCTCTACATTCGAGAAATAGTCAGATTGCATGGAGTTCCGACTTCCATAATATTTGACAGAGGGCCCCAGTTCACTTCTCGGTTTTGGAGAAAGTTGCAGGAGGCACTTGGCACACAGTTGAACTTCAGTACGGCTTTCCACCCTCGCATGCATCGGACAAATTGAAAGGACAATCCAAACACTGGAAGACATGCTTCGCATGAGTGTCTTGGATTTTGGAGGTCAATGGGATGATCAGCTAGCTTTGGTGGAGTTTGCCTACAACAACAGTTACCATTCCAGCATAGGGATGGCACCCTATGAGGTACTATATGGAAGGAAGTGTAGGTCTCCTCTGTGTTGGACAAAAATGGGGGAAGCGAAGGTGCATGATGTAGACCTAGTGCAATACACTTCAAAGGTAGTTCCTTTAATCAGGGAACGATTGAAAACAGCTTTCAGGCGTAAGAGTTATGCACCCTGCACGAAGGGATGTGGAGTTTGCAGTAGGTGACTATGTATTCCTGAAGGTTTCTCCAATGAAGGGAGTCATGAAATTTGGAAAGAAGGGCAAGTTGGCACCTCGGTATATCGGACCTTTTGAGGTTACGGATAGAGTTGGAGCAGTTGCCTACCGGTTGGAGCTACCACCCACCCTTTCTCACGTTCATCACGTATTTCACATCTCCATGCTCAGGAAATACATTCCAGATCCTTCTCATGTACTACAGCCGGATGTAATAGAGCTAAAGGAGAATTTGACATTTGAGGAGCAACCTGTAGCCATTGTGGACTACCAAATGAGACAGCTAAGATCAAAACAGATCCCTATGGTTAAGGTCTTGTGGAGGAGCCAGTCAGTAGAAGAGTGCACCTGGGAGTCAGAACGGGACATGCGTAGCAAGTACCCTTATCTGTTCAATGTATAATCATGTGCTTTATTCTGCCTTGTGTAAAAATTCGAGGACGAATTTTCTATAAGGGGGGAAGAATGTAACACCCCAAAATTTTAAATTTTATTATTTTATGAGCATTTTTGGTATTTTAATTTTATTTAAATTTTAGAAATTTTTTTGAGATTTTTCGAATTTTAAAAATCGGGTTCGATTTTCCGAAAATATAAATTTTGATGATTTCTAAAAATTAATTTAAAGACCACGTGGCAAAACTAAAAATATATTTAGAGTCTACGTATTTTTCTGAGTTTTCTGGAAATTTTTCGGAATTTTTGAACCTCGTTTTCGGTCCCGAGGCAGAATAAAAATTCAAAATTTTGTATTCCGAATCGAACCGAACCGGTCGAATCGGACCGGCTCCTTTTTCTTCTTCTCTTTTCTTCTGCGCGTCCCGACCTCCTCCCCTTCTCTCTCTTCCCTCCTCCCCTTGCCACGCCGCCACCTCCCCTGCCTTCTCACCTCGCCGGCGTGCGGCCTCAGCCCTCCCCCACGGTCGGCTGCCGCCTGGAATGTCGGAAAAAGGCCCCAGAAACGACGCGCAGCGCGCGCTCGACTTCTTGACTTCCCGGCCGAAATCCGGCCGATCCGGCCACCAATTGGACCGGGTCTTGTGTCTAAAATCATCTACTCGTCGAGAGCTTTCCACAGACACCAAGAACATCGAAATCCATCGAGTGGTTTGTCCAATTTTTGCCCGGGAAGTTTTAGCCCATTTCGACTTTTGGGCTAGATTTCTCACAAACCGTAAACCCCACGAGAAAACCGAGAGTACCCGAGCGCTCCACTCGTCGAGAGCTTCGCGGCGACATAAATTTCGAATTTTTCCGACACCGTTTTTCGGTGGGTCCCACGGAACTTCGCAGTGTTTTTTCGAGCATTTAATGAGCTTAGAAAATTCTGAAAAATTTATGTACTAACCCCCGTATTGTGGGCTTCGTGTAGGTATCCTCAATTCGCGGAAATTCGACAGTTGACCGGGTCTGTGAATTTTCGGCCAGACAGACCCGTTACCGGAAAAGTCTCCGAATTGGACCGAGGTTTTGGCTACCCCCCCATTGTCAGACATCCCGAGCGCGTTCCCGAAGTCGGAATCGGCAAAGGTAAACCCGAACCTTACTTTTTCGTAATTTTCTAGTGCTTAAATAGGATTAAAAATCAATAAAATATTCGTGGTAGCTCAGAAAATTATGATTCTTTTTGCAATAGCCTAGTAATATTGCTAAGGACCGCGGGCAAAGTTTTAGAATTTTAGAGAATATTTGAGCAATTTTTGCAAAAATGATCAATTATAAGGACTAAATTGAAATTTTACATATTGTGATGGATGATTGATTTGATGGGCCCAGGAGGGGATGTGTGATGTGATTGAGTTGTGAATATAGAAGTGTGTTTTGAGCCATTTTGCAGGTTGGGTAGGTCCTAGGTATAGGGGAGACTCTGCCGGATTTTCGGCACTACTTAGGACGTACTTGGTCTTTTCTTGATTTGTATTGAGTCATTTGTATTAAATAATTGTAATGTAATTGTCGTGAGCCGATGACCTTCGTCCTCCGCCCAGCCACCACAGTGACCGTTGTCAAGTCTGTGAGTAAAATATTAATTTTAATTGTAATTTCACTATTATTATATGTTCAAGCATTCCCATGCATCACTTATATGCATATATCTATGTAGATAAACTTTAGGCACGATTTATGTTGCATTCATAACTGTGAAAGTGCCATGTATGTTGTTGTGGTAATTTGGAGCAGTGTGCGTGCGTTGGCGTGCTTGTGATGTGGTGTGGACTATGGATAGGACGGGTAGACACGGCTTGAGATCTTCGCTGGGACCCGGTCCTTCGGGGTAGACACGGCTTGAGTTCTTCACTGGGACCCCTATTTGGTTATTAAGTGGAAGTCCGAGCTGAGTTCTTCACGCACAGCTTGGAATTAAGAGAGTCAGATAGGGATCAGCCCATATATATATGATTGATATTCTTGAGTGCGTGAGTGCTCCAAATTACCTTTTTGCTGTTATGATGTGAATTTATTGCTGATGCTGCATTTCACTCCACAGGCTGCATTAGTTTTAGATAGTTATAGAGATTATGGTTAAAATTGATATTTTACTCTCTGAGTCGAACGCTCACTCCTGTTCAATATTTTTTCAGGCCACAGGAGGATATTTTTGAGATTAACCTGCTTTCTTCCTCGCAGGTCGAGTATTAATGTTTGTATAAACTTGTTAAATCTTAGCATTTCCGCATGTGATAGAAATATTATTTGAATTGGGTCTGTAAACTAAATTGTAATTTTGGGCCTGTAAACATAATATTCTATGCATGATTGATGGATTGGATGAGGGAGCTGAGCTCCCATTTATTTTTATGATGATGAGTATGTGGAGGGTGACCTGAGCTCCCCAATTGATGTTATATTTTGTTTACAGGTCGGGTGAGTCAAAAACTCCCCGTTGAAAGGTCCACTTTATGGTCAGACTCTATCCGGTTGATTTCTTGATATTGGGCCCAAATGGGCCTTAGAGTTGGATTAATGAACAGTTTGGCTTATTACGGGCCTCGGGGGCTTTAAGCTAGCCCAGGTCCTAGTGCCGGTCCGGCCCATAGGTTGGGTCGTGACAACTAACAAGTATAAAAAGGTAAAATTAACTAAATATAGACTAATATCTATAGTAAAAGCTATAAATAATGGTAAATTATGTACAAAAATTATACCTAAATGATGATATAAAATGCATGCATCAAAAATCCTTAATTTCTTTAAAAGGGTAAAATTTGGAAGAGATTTTCTTATCCAATATTAATTCTAATATTATTATTTTTAGGGCAATTTTCAATTTAACCTCTAAAATTTAGTGAAATATATGACTTAATTTCTATATTTTTAAAATTAAATAAGTTAGTTCTGTACTTTTAATCTATCAATAAAATATTCTTGACCATCATTAACTTAGATTTCAATTGAAACAATTAAATTCCTTACATTTTAATAAAACCAACAATATAATCTTATTATTTTAAAATTTAAACAAGTTAGTCCTTATATATATTTTATATTTAAATAATTATATATATTATATTTAAATTTAAGATATATTATGCACATAAATTATTTCAAAAACACTATATATATTACTTTTTATCATAAAAATATCTTCTTATGTTAATATATATATATATATATGTATATATATATAACAGACACATAAATTTAAGGTACATACAATCACATAATCACATGATATAAAAAAGAGAAAAAAATAATACAAAAATTATGCGATTAAATTATAAAATTTATATTCACAAGTAAGATGAGAAAAAAAAAATTTTATTGTGATAAATAAGAGCACTACAGACCTTATCTTTTATTTCACTAGTAGGTTTTTACCTTTTGTTATTATCATAAATCTTTTATTTTATTCCAATCAGTTGTAATGCGAAACATTAGAATCAAATTGTAATTTGAGTTTATGATTATATATATATATATCATTGAATATGTGTATTGTGATAAAAACACATTTAAAATTTTCTTCGCTTTTGGTGATGGCTGATGGGCCTTTGGCGCCAACCGATAAAGGTGTTATTATTAAAGCTGGCGATGTTTTGCAAGTGATATGTTGAGACAAAGACTCTCAACAGTGTGATCGCTTTCCCACCTGAAGAGGTTTTCTTCGTTAGGTCAACTATCAAGATTGCTTCAACCTAAAGTCATTTTAGATTTACGAGTGCTATCCTAAAAGGGAAAGTTGAGAAATTCCTTTGTTTTCTTTTGGACAGGGATGGTAGGTGACTCTATTTTATAATATTTAAAAATTTAACTATAAATTAATAAAAAAAATATAAAAAATTATTTAACCTTGCTAATTTTAAATATGTTTTACCGTACTCATATATATTTAATGGATTTATAAATTACAAAATAGATATATATTTTTTAGTACAATAATTTAAGATATGATGCACAGAGAATATTTTAATAAAAAAATATTTTGGAAATAATTAATATATGTATATTTTATAATTTAAATTGAAATATAAAATTTAAAAAGTGAGACTACCCTATTTAATTTTGAAAATATAAGATTAAATTATTTGTTCTATTAAAAAGTCAAAAAATTAATTATTTCAATTGAAATTTGAGTTAAAGATAAGTTATGGCGATGACTATTATACTAACGGATTAAGGATTAAGAAGCGAATGACTAATTTATTTAATTTTTAAAATATAAAAATATCAAAAAACTAAATTATAAATTACCCCATTCTTTAATTCCGGTGGTTGAGGCAAATATTATGTTTTTGCTTTTGTTTAGTATTTTAAACAACTACAAATTTACAAATAATAAAAGTAAAAGTAATAATTGTAATAAATTTTTATAAAAATTATTTTTAAATAATAGTAAATTTATAATTATATTAAAAATATTTTTATCATTAATTCGTTTACAAGTTTGCTATGTATATTTAGATTAAAAGATATATAAAAAGAAATCTATCATTAGTTTACAAGTAATACATACATATCCAAAGAAAGGTTACATGAAATCTTGACAAACACACAAAAAGAAAGATTATTCTTATATGGTAGAGCTACCTATTAAATATATGAGACGTATTTTGAGTCATCAAACTTTAGAAAGAGAAGGAACGTCTCTGTACAGCAGGAGTGAGAGAGCTACTTTTTCCCAAAGAAGGTCCATCGATGAGATGAACTCTCTGAGGCAACAGATAATATTTAATCTTAAGCTTTTCAAAAATGTCTTTCATCGCTAACACGAGCTCAGATCTTCGTTTGAACCTCTTTGCAACATTGTGAAAGTTTATGGTGTGTTTAAAATAGAGAGCCACTTTCATTTTATTCATATCCTCTATCTCCTTAAACTGTAGGCTGTCACTAGCAGGACTCCATCGCCTAGGATTGGCTTCAAAGTACCTGAGTTTCAAATTAATCCATCTCTATTAATATTAAAATATAAAGAACGAAGTGCAAAAAGATAAATATAAAGCATTGAGGTTACATACTCTCTGATGCTAGCTTGTAAATTCTCAATTTTCTCCTTTGAAGTATGAAGATCAATAGCAAATTCGAAAGAATCTGACATTGGTGGACTTCTGTATAAGTTGCTAATGGGTTTGGTAGCTAAAACTGAATTAGGATAGTATATCTTTTCATTATCATATTTCAGAAAGTTTGTCGTTAGTATTTCCATCTCTTCAACAATCATCTGGAATCAATGTAATTATCAAAATATTAATCATTATTGTTAGCTAAATGAATCATCCATCACAAGGTTTTGAGATTAGGGACTTACCTGTATGCCATCAACAACGCACCGATCGCCTACATCAAAGGGGTGCATGATAAATACGAATATGATGGATTCAAATACAGTCTTTGCAGCGTTGCCAAACATGAAAACTACAAGTAGAATTTGAGAAGACATGAAGACAAGCGCTTTGATGTTTAAATATTCCATGAAAAGTAACCACACTACAATGAAAACGAGAAGCACAACCACGGAAAACAATTTATTCAACTCGTCAACCGCAGTTTTCCTTTGTTTCAAGGCGCTGTTGACAGAGTCATAGCTGTTGTAAAGTGAAACCTGTAAACCACAACATCATTAGAAAATATAATAATTGGCCTTTATTTCTAAATGTAAAAGATTGATTTTGATAAGAGAATTTACCACCCAAGTCCTGAAAACTGATCTCTTGATCTGTTTACCTTCGCCCATCTGCTTTTCTTCTGCTGCTTCTTTGAAATGCTTATAATCATCGGCATCATCAGGTATGTATTCCAATAATTCATTCATGTCTATGTATCTAGTTCATCATCAAAGAGATTAACCAAAAAAAAAAAAATAACGCATATGTAGCCCTTAGAACAAACTAAAAAGCGAAATCAAATTGGAAATTACCTTTCATCATCACCACGTTCAAATTTCTTGAAAATCTCATTAGCAGCATTCGCTGCTCTGTTCTCATCTGTGATTTCTTCTTCCTCATAGCAGAGATTAGGCAGCTTTTTATTCCGAATCGCATCAAATAACTCTGTTGTTGTGTACTTCATTGTGCCGTCCTGGGGCTTTTGCTTCGTTGAAATGGATTCAAAGATCTTACGACTACGGTCTGCTGCTTTAATTTTCTCAAACAAAGTCTTCATATGGAAGGAAGCTACAAGCTTAACTAACAAAGTTTTCACTAACCACATAGCAACTCCAATGAGACAACCACCAATACCTCTAGTAACACCATCTATAGTCTTCTTAGTACCCTCGCTTAGCTTATTATCCCCCCGATAAAACAGCAATCCCCAAGCCAAAAACACCAAAGCCAGCCAAATGAAAACCAAAACACTCTTCTTCATTCCATGATAGTAATAAACCACTCCGACCTTGAAAAGGAAATTCTTAATGATCAACGACTCCACAGCAAGTAGGAACAGGTACACAGTCAATCCACCGCCCAGAACAACCAGTAGTAACACACACCATTTCCATAATTCGAAATCCCAAATCTTAGAATTTTGCAATCTATCCACTGTTAAGCTAGAGATTAAAAGCCCAAAAATAATGCACGAAAATACAATAGACCCAACGAAGATGGTGTAAAATTTCCAGCCTTTTTTGTTCTCACCATCCTTCCCATTTGGCATCGGGATTCTGACATCATCTGTTCCCTTAGCCATCTTTGGTTGCTTCTATGGCAGCTTACTTTTTCTCGCACTTAGTACTTACAATGGAAAACATTTATATATAAAATAAAATAATTTTATGCATATATCGTATTATTATTCATTATCATGCCTTTCTAGTTTTGATTATTTATATCGAGATTAATGGATTAATTTTAAAGAAGAAAAACATTTATTTTGTGGTCTGATCTTAAAACTTTAGCTTTACTTAATAAGATATATAAAGGGCAATTAATTAAAAGTTTATTGTAAATTGTATTTAGAATTATTTGGAGATAAAAGTATAAAACTGTTTTTTTTAAATAAAATATAAAGTTTTCATTAAATGAATCTATAATACAAATTTTAAATACAAAAATTTATACCGTCACAATTTTACATACAATTTTACATAAGAAAATTAAAGACATATCACTTATATAAAATATAATAACAATTATCTTAATTTAAAAAATCTAATCATACTAACATTTAAGTTGGCAATTCAACAGAAACACGCTTCACTTGGTGATGATCTATACTGTTTGATTCTACGGTCAATAAGGAAATTTATTTTATTTATTTTTTTACTTTCAAAATATTTTTTTAATGAAATATTATCTTATAATATTAAATATTATTTAAAAAAAATACTTATATACATTTTTTAAGGAAATAAATCTCACAATATTTATATTTCTAATAATTAATTAATAAGTATTTATCACGTCAAAGTTAATAATAATAATTATTATTATTATTATTATAATTATTATAATTATTATTATTATTATCAATTAATAGCTTGTATTAAAAATAAATTATCTAATTTTAAATAGAATAAGAATAAATTTTTATGTCTTTTAATTTTAAGAATAATTTACATAAAATTGTTATGAGTAAAATTTTAATATTTTAAATAGAAATACACTAAAGAATATATCATTTTTTTTATAAATTATTAATAGTTATAATTAGCCCCCTCAAAATAAACTTCTTAGCTTCGTCACTATGCACGGTCTTTTATGAGTTCAATATGAAAATCATTAAATTTTGATATATTCATGAAGAAAAATTTTTTACTTCTTATATTCCTAACCAAATAACAAAGCAAAACACTTCAAAAAACAAATCCTCACAATGGAGGAAATAATAAATTTTCACTAGGGAGGCAATACTAAATTTTCATGGAAAACGAGACAGCAAATCCTCTTAAAGGAGGAAATAAAACTTAGATTGTGTAACACTCTAAATTTTTAAATATTATTTTATATGTAAGTTATAATATTTTACTTTATTAAATATTATGGAAATTAAATTTGAATTTTCTAGTTTTTTAAAATCGGTTTGATTTTTTTAAGACAATAAATTTCATCTATTTTTAAAAATTAATTTAAAGATCACGTGATATCCTTCCCATTTGGCATCGGGATTCTGACATCATCTGTTCCCCTAGCATCTTTTAAGTTGCTTCTATGGCAGCTTACTCTTCTTTTCTCGCACTTAGTACTTTCATAATGGAAAATATTTATATATAAAATAAAATAATTTTATGGTTATCGTATTATTATTCATTATCATGCTTTCTAGTTTTGATTATTTATACCGAGATTAATGGATTAATTTTAAAGAAGAAAAACATTTATTTTGTGGTCTGATCTTAAACTTTAGCTTACTTAATAAGATATATAAAGGGCAATTAATTAAAAGTTTATTAAAATTGTATTTAGAATTATTTGGATAAAAGTATAAAACCGTTTTTTTAAATAAAATATAAAGTTTTCATTAAATTAAATCTATAATACAAATTTTAAATACAAAATTTATACCCAATTTTACATACAATTTTTACATAAGAAAATTAAAGACATATCACTTATATAAAATATAATAACAATTATCTTAATTCTAAAATCTAATCATACTAACATTGCATTTAAGTTGGCAATTCAACAGAAACACGCCTACTTGTGATGATCTATACTGTTTGATTCTACGGTCAATATGAAATTTATTTATTTTTATTTTACTTTCAAAATATTTTTTAATGAACATTATCTTATAATATTAAATATTATTTAAAAATACTTATATACATTTTTAAGGAAATAAATCTCTACAATATTTATATTTCTAACAATTAATTAATAAGTATTTATCATTGTCAGTTAATAATACAATTATTATTATTATTATTATAATTATTATAATTATTAGTTTTAAGCCTTGTAATTGAATTGTCGACTATGTGAGATTTGTCTCGGATTGGAGGGTCCAGAGGTGATGTTGTTGAGTTGACTTTTGACTTTAGAAGTGTAATTTGAGATGCTTTGCAGGTTGGGTAGGTCCTAAGTACAGGGAAAACTCTGTCGGATTTCTGGCATAAATTATGGTATCTTTTGACTCTTTAAAGTCTTATTTTGAGTTAGTGTTGATAAATTTATAATGTAATTATTTAAGTGATCGTCACCATCCTCCTCCATTCACTGATGATTCCCATGTGAGTAGATATTAATTGTATTTAAAATTTCAATATTATTATACATACAAGACATGTTCATGCATTCATTTATAATTATATATAAATAGCTATTATAGTAATAATCGTGTTTGCATTATTATTTGATGAAATTAATGTGGGTGTCACCTTAAAGTAATTTAGAGCTGTGTGCGTGTGTCGGAGTGCATGAGGTGTGGTATTGGATATGAGTAGGACGGGTAGATCAGCTTAAACTTGTCTCGCTAGGGGCCCGGTCCTTTTTGTGATAAGTCGAGGTGAGTCGGCTTTGAGTTGATCTCGTTGACCCCCGCATTTGGATTATTAAGAGAAAGTTTGGCTCGAGTTGATCTCACTGGCAGAGGTTGGAATTAAAAGATCTATGTAGGGGATCATCTCCCATATATATATATTTGATTGATGTGACACACGGATGTGTGAGTACTTCAAATTATTCTTTGTGCGAATATTATTTGAACTTGGTTGAATGTGTTGATATATACTGCATTTCATCCTTAGGGATGCATTAACCCTAGATAGTTATAGAAATTGTATTGAAAATCAATATCTTACTCTATAAGTCGGACGCTTACTCCTGTTCATTTTATTTTTTGCAGGTTATAGGAGGTTCTCTTTCTTTGTGATTAACCTACTTCCTTTCTTGCAGGTCTACTAGCAACAAATATCAATACTTCATAGTATTGATTAAAAATCTAGACTCCACATGTGCTAGAAATGTTATATTTGGCGTGGGACTGTAAAAGATTATTTCTTTTAAAATTGTAAATCTATATTTATGCATGTATGGTTGAATGAGATGAATATATACCTTGGATGAGTGAGCTGAGCTTATGTTGAGGAATGTGAGGATAAGCAAAGTTCTACAAATTTATATATTTTGTGACTACAGGTTGGGTGAGCTAAAACCATTGGGTAGTCCAGTTTATGATCGAAGCTTGATTTCTTGAAAATGGTCTCTAAATATGGACTTTATAGTCAAGCTAAAATTAGTTAGGCTTACTATGGGTTTCAGGGGCCTTATGCTGACCCAAGTCCTAGTGTCGGTCCGACCCATAATTTGGATTGTGACAGATTGATTGAGAATAAATACAAAACTATTATAAAATGATGAAAATTTAGAAATTATTTAAAAAAATATAAAAAAACAAAAAAAAAGGGTTCTGCTCTCATTTGTGATTTCTTCTTTCTCAAAGCAAAGATTAAGCAACCTCCACATCAATTAACTACAAGATATTGTCGGAATAACAATAGAAATTAGAAATAGATTGTGTTCATTTTTAATTTTAAATGGACTTACAATGGAATAGAAACTGAATTTATTTATTAGGTGTCACAAGAAACAAAATTTAAAAATGGAAAAAACCCATTGCTATTTTTTTACACCAAAAAAATGGCCTGCTATTTAGAAATGGAAGTTAGAAACGAAAAACTTCTATTTCTAATTTTAGCGCTAAAAAATTTACCATCAAATTTAGAAACAAACTAAAATAGAATAGAAACGTAATTCAATTTCGTTTTATAATTTATTTAAATTTAAAAATGGATTTTGAAATCCGTTTCTAAATTATAGAAAAAGAAAGGAAGCTTAAAAATTTGGAAACAGATTCCAAAATCCATTTCTAAGCTTAAAAACGAATTCCAAATTTCATTTCTAAATTAGAAAGAAATCCAATTCCGTTTTTAATATGTTTCTAAATCGTAGAGAATGAAAAATAAAACTTAAAAATTTAAAAACATATTCCAAATTTTGTTTCTAAATTAGAAAGGGATTCAATTCTATTTATAATCCGATTTTAAATTATAGAGATCGAAGATTACAGAGGGAATTAATCCACTTTAAAAAAAAATTTAAAACAGACTCTCTAATCCATTTCCAAACCATTTCCAAAGTTTGAAATGAATTTTAAAATCCATTTCTAAATTGTAAACATTAAAATTAATGACGAGAATTATCCTATCTTTTTTAAAATTTAGAAATAGATATAAAAATCCATTTTTATTCCGTTTAAAATTTAGAAACGAATTTAACAATCTGTTTCTAATTTTTGGAGGGAAAATCCCACCATTTATTCAATCAGCACGATTTTTGCAATGCTTTTAAACTGCTTTCTAAGTTGTTATAAAACAAAAATTCTGCTTCCTCTTTTCACTCATTTTTTTATTTTCTTTTCTTATTTCAGTCTTTCTTCCACTTCTTTTCATTTCTCTTTCTTTCATTTCATTTCATTACTTCCCATTCTATTCATTTTATCTTTCATATCATTTTTCTCTTATTTTTTCCTTTTCATTTATACTTTAATTTTTCATTTCATTTTGTCTAATTTAATTCTTTTATCAATTTAATTTCATATTCTTTCTCTTTTTTTTTAATTAAAATTTCATTTCAATTTTCTATATATTTTATTAATAGTTATAAATATAATTTTTATCTCATTTTTATATTTATTAATTTTCTTTAATTTTTTATTTCATTTTTCTCTTATCCTTTTTTCCTCATAACTTTTTCTCCCATTTTAATTTTTATTGGTATTTTAATTTTTAATAAATTTTATTATAATATAGTTATGGTAATTTTCTGTTTAATTTATTTTTACTTGTTATTTTTTAGTAATATTTTTATATCGTTTTTAATATTAATGTATTTTTATTAGTAATATATTAACAAATTTTTTAGTAATTTATTTTTAATATTTTTTATAACATATTAATGATAATTTTCCATTTGTATTTTTTATTAGTAATTTTGTTTTTAATATTTTTATATTTATTTTACAATATTAGTAATAGTATTTATATTGTATTTTTTAGTAGTAATTTATTATTTTTAAAAAAATTACTTTTGAAATGACTTCAAAATAAATAATTTTAACAATAAATTATTTTTTTAAATTTTTTTTCCTTTATTAATTAGAAAATAAAAAAATGTGTTTCTAACTTTTTTGCATTTTTTATTAGAAATGGAATAAGAATCTGTTTCTAATTTGAAATGGTTTAATTTCTTTTTTCTGAATTAAAAAATTATATTTCTAATCCGTTGCTAACTAGAAACATATTAGAAACGGAAAAAAAAAAAACAAACTAAAAATAGAATAGAAACGAATTCAATTTCGTTATAATTCATTTCAAATTTAAAAATGGATTTTGAACTGCTTCTAAATTATAGAAAAAGAAAGGAAGCTTAAAAATTTGGAAACGGATTCCAAAATCCATTTCTAAGCTTAAAAACGAATTCCAAATTTCATTTCTAAATTAGAAAGAAATCCAATTCCGTTTTTAATATGTTTCTAAATCGTAGAGAATGAAAAATAAAACTTAAAAATTTAAAAACATATTCCAAATTCTATTTCTAAAATAGAAAGGGATTTAATTCTATTTATAATCTGATTTTAAATTATAGAGATCGAAGATTATAGAGGGAATTAATCCACTTTAAAAAAAAGTTAGAAACGGACTCTCTAATCCATTTCCAAACTAATCCGTTTCCAAAGTTTGAAACGGGTTTTAGAATCCGTTTCTAAATTAGAAACCTTAAAATTAATTGCAGGAATTATCTCACCTTTTTTTAAATTTAAAATTTGATATAAAAAATCCAGTTTTATTCCATTTTAAATTTAGAAACGAATTTAAAAATCCGTTTCTAATTTTTGGAGGGAAAAATCCCACCATTTATTCAATCAGGCACAGATTTTGCAATTCGTTTTAAACCCGTTTCTAAGTTGCTTATAAAACAAAAAAATTCTCCTTCCTCTTTTCACTCATTTTTTTTATTTTCTTTTCTCTTATTTCACTCTTTCTTCTACTTCTTTTCATTTCTCTTTCTTTCATTTCATTTCATTACTTCCCCATTCTATTCATTTTATCTTTCATATCATTTTTCTCTTATTTTTTTTTCCTTTTCATTTATACTTTTTTTTTCATTTCATTTTCTCTCATTTAATTCTTTTTTCCATTTTATTTCATTTTCTTTCTCTTTTTCTTTCTTTTATTTTTCATTTCATTTTTCTCTTTTTTTTATTAATAGTTTTTAATTTCATTTTTCTCTCATTTTTATATTTTTTAATTTTCTTTCATTTTTTTTATTTCATTTTTCTCTTATCCTTTTTTTTCCTCATAACTTTTTCTCCCATTTTAATTTTTATTGGTATTTTAATTTTTAATAAATTTTATTATAATATAGTTATGGTAATTTTCTGTTTAATTTATTTTTACTTGTTATTTTTTAGTAATATTTTTATATCGTTTTTAATATTAATGTATTTTTATTAGTAATATATTAACAAATTTTTTAGTAATTTATTTTTAATATTTTTTATAACATATTAATGATAATTTTCCATTTGTATTTTTTATTAGTAATTTTGTTTTTAATATTTTTATATTTATTTTACAATATTAGTAATAGTATTTATATTGTATTTTTTAGTAGTAATTTATTATTTTTCAAAAATTTTACTTTTAAAATGACTTCAAAATAAATAATTTTAACAATAAATTATTTTTTTTAATTTTTTTCCTTTATTAATTAGAAAAGAAAAAAATGTGTTTCTAACTTTTTTGCATTTTTTATTAGAAATGGAATAAGAATCTGTTTCTAATTTGAAATGGTTTAATTTCTTTTTTCTGAATTAAAAAATTATATTTCTAATCCGTTGCTAACTAGAAACGGATTAGAAACGAAAAAAAAAAAAGTAGAAATGGATTAGAAATAAAATTATTTTCATTTCTAATTAAATTAGAAATGGAATACTATCCATTTCTAATTTAGAAATGAACAAAAATTTCTGTTTTTATAGTTATTAGTAACAAGCTAATTAAAAAAGAATTTTTTCAGTTTTTAAACTAAATTAAAAACAAAAATCTTTGATTTAGAAATGAAAAATTCCGTTTTGTTTTTTTATAGTACTCTTTTGTTGTGTACTTTATTAAGTCGGGGTTAAATAATTACAAGAATTAAATAGTTTATATTTTAAAAGACTAAAGAGTTAATAATAATAATAATAATAATAATAATAATAATAATAATAATAATAATAATAATAATAATAATAAATTATGAAATTAAAATTATATTTTTGGCAATGTTTTAAGAGATTTTTATTATCAATGAGCTTGGAAAAATTTTTATCTCTTATCTTGAAATAAGCCAAAAAAAAAAAAAACTCATAATGGATAGAGAAATTATAAGCAGTATCTGTTATGTAACATCAAAGTACAACAAACCAATTGTACTTTGACACATGACTGCTAGGGTAATTTTTAAATTACTAATTTAATAAGTAAACGGGCCATCATAATTCTTTCCTACGTTTATGATATTTAACACATAGTAATTAGTATAATTTTTAAAATCATTAACTTAGTAAAAAAAATGGCTAAATTTCACTCACTGTCTTTGAACTTTGAGGATTATTTCAGTAATATCCCTTAACTTCAATTTGTATTACAAAAATCTTATAACTTTAATTTATTACAACTCAAAGTCCCTCAAGACATTTTCCGATAGAATCTTCGATCAAAAACTTAGGTGGACATGCCACATTGGCATTTTATAACAAAAATTTTTTTTCTTTGCCACTAACAATCTCTCTCTTACTCTTTTTCATCCCCTTCCTTCTCTCCACCTGATCATAACCTTCCCTCCTCCCACTCTCTATGTGATGAACCAAAATTAACAATGAAACAAAACCACAATCCACAAACCAGCTCATCAGGCCGAAAATTCTATTGGAAAGTGGCCTAAGAGACTTCTGGTTGTATTAAATTAAAGTTGGCAGATTTTTTAAGACAAATTGAAGTTGAAAGACATTATTGAAATAACCCTCAAAGTTGAGGGACAATGAGTGAAATTTAGCCAAAAGGACTTATTTTACTTTACCCATTCACCTTTAGGGGTGAGCAAATTTTGGTTCAAACCGAAAAATTGAATTGAACTGAATCAATTTGGTCCAATCAGTTCGGTTTTAAAATTCAATCGGTTTGGTTCAATTTTATATTATAAAAATTTCGGTTATTTCGGTTCGATTTGATTTTGAAGGGAAAAAATCAAGTAAATCGAACCGAACCAAATAGTAATTTTATATATTGAAATCGAACCGAATTGATTTTTGAATTGATTTATTTTTATAGAGAATTTATGAATTATATATATATATATTGTTTAATTTCATTGATTAATGGTTATTATGTTCAAATCAAAATTAAAATTAGACCAAATAACTTGAAAATCAAGTTTAAATTAAAAAATAATTAAAAATCAAAACCGATTGATTTGAATCGAATCGAATCAAAATTGAGAGGTTTGGTTTGATTCGATTTTTCTTCCATTTCGATTCGGTTCGGTTTCTAAAATATGTAATTCAATTTTTATAATTTAATTGAGTTCGGTTCGATTTAAACCGAATGCTCACCCTTATTCACCTTTTTAATTGTTAAATTAAAATACCATTGTTTCAACATCTTCTAGAGCTGAATTTCAGAATTTCACTAAAAAAATTATATTTCATAATTGAGAAAAAAATCAGCTGTTAAGAATTAAAATAAAAAACAAATTTCAACAATTTAATAAAAATATTAATTTCAATAATAGATTTATTTAAATTTTATATAAATGCGATTTTTTTATTTAATTTTTATGCTTTCTAACTTTAATATATATTAAAAATTATTAAAAAAAAAAAAAAAAAACTCAATCCAAAGCCGCCCATTCTTAGAGCCTAAAAATCAAACCAGCCAAACCCTAACACTATGAATTAAGTGACTCAAACTGAGACCACAATCATTGTAGTGCCACCCATCGTCGAATTCAACTAGAAGATATAGATGGTTTAACAATGAGATGCTCTTCTAATTTTAATTTAATACTTAAAAAGGTAAAACTAAGATGAGTTTATGGTAGTTGGAGGAGATTATAATGGGTCCCTTTTGTTGTACTTTTTTTTTTCCTACATGCAAATTCTATTGCATAAAAGTCCAAGGCAAATTACATGGACAAAAGTCATGACCTGAATATAGAGGAAGTCCCCTGTCCAAAGAGCAAGCCCCACATTCAGGCCCATAACCCTAAGCAGCTGAATCCTACTATCATGAGCAAACAACCATAATACTCAACCCCACCACTGCAGGAGTAGGATCAAAAATACCCACCAGAAGCAAGGAATGAAGAACTCTTCTATCAAAGCTGAGCAAAACAAAGTAAACCATCCAAAACCAAGAAAGAGCGCCCCATGTCTGTTAGATTAAACGGCAGCGTATGGGAAGGGCACAACTTGCTCACACAATACAGCTCATTCTATACAACAACACATCAACTCTCATTTCTCATCTGCTCTCATTTTCATTTCATGCCCTCCTGATTTCAAGGAAACCTCACATATGTGTATGGATGAAAACACAAACTGTTGTAAATTAGTTAGTGGCAATATGTAAATACAATAGAAAATTAGGAGATTCTTTTTAACAAATTGTTTCTAGAATACTCTAAACACTTGTATATAAACATATGTTTCCTCAATGCAAATTCATTCAGCTTATTTCTACAAAAATAATAGCTATTTGTTCATGGTATCAGAGCACAACCTGTGCTTATAAGTTTTTTTTCTTCTCTCCCTTTGCTTCAAATATGGGTAGAATTTCTCTCTGATTTATTTTACCCTCTCAAATACTGCTTGACTCTTATTTTTCAATATGGTTGAACCTGACAACCCATCTGGCCCAACCCAAAATGCTGCAAGTGAAGATGTTAATCTCCATCTTCAAAACTCAGATAACCCTGGAATGGTGCTGGTCAGTGCTCCCTTGACTGGGAAGAATTACCTATCATGGAGTAGGTCCATGATAATTGCATTAAGAGCTAAGGACAAGCTTGGCTTTGTTGATGGAAGCTATAAAATGCCTGCTGCTGGATCTGCAACATTAGACAAATGGAAAAAGGTGGACAACATGGTAACTTCATGGATTCTGAATTCACTCTCAAAAGAGCTAGTGGATGCCTTCATCCATGCATCCTCTTCCAAAGATCTTTGGCAAGAAATTAAGGAGAGATTTGGAGAAAGTAATGGCCCTCTTGTCTATCAGCTTAAGCAAGAGATAAGTAATCTAATTCAATCAAATACCTCTGTTGTGGTGTATTTTACTAAACTTAAAAGGCTTTGGGATGAATTAGCCTATCTTAAACCTTTGCCTGTGTGCGAGTGTGGAGCATCAAAGCTAATAGATGAGATTAATGATGAAGACAAGCTTATTAAATTTTTAATGGGGTTGAATGAATTATATGAGCATATAAGAAATCAGATCCTTCTAACGGATCCACTGCCCAGTGTAAACAAAGCGTATTCCATGGTGTTAAAAGTGAATACACAGAAAGAATTTCATGAAAATACTACTGATATTTATAACTCTGTTATGGCAGTAAAGAAACAGTTTCAGAAAGAGAGATTTCAAGGCAAGAAGAAGGAATATGGAAAAAAAGAGTCTAGAACTTGTGACTACTGCAACACAAGTGGACACACAAGGGACACATGTTTCAAATTACATGGATATCATGAATGGTTTTCTGAATACAAATAAAAGAAAGGGAAAGGGAAGAACACCATGGCAGCAAATGTGTTTGATAATGCACCTGAAAATGAGGGAAAAGCAAATAGCAAGAATGAAATGACAAGTGTTGATTGAGCAAGTATGATACAACATGAAATAGCTAAATATATGCAGAATCAAAATCCTGTGGTTAATGAGGCTAGCTGTGTCAACTTCACAGGGTTTGCAGGTAAGGACCTCAGTGGCTACTCCTCTAGCAGCAGTGGTAAGAGTAAAGCTACATGGATTGTAGATTCAGGTGCCTCAACTCATATGTGTCATAATTTTACTCTTTTTCATAACCTATCAAAATTAAATAACCATAATGTAATTACTCTATCAGATGGAACTACCAAACCTGTTCTATATGGTGGAACCATAAATATTAGCCCCAAACTTCACTTACACAACACACAATACATTCCTAGCTTTAATCACAATCTTCTATCAGTGAGTGCCCTTGTTAAATCCTCCCATATAATTGTTACATTTTTGTCTGACCATTGTCTCTTGCAGGACCAAGTGACTAAGGAGGTGGCAGCAAGAGGAGAAATGTCAAGAGGCTTATATATAATAGGCAATAAATCACTCAATAGTGGTTATGGTATCAATGTATCTCTGACTTTCCAAAAAGTAGTAGTACTGCTACTTCTTATGAACTTATTACCAAGATGAATGAAGCCAATCAAATCTCTATTGCACCTAATCCTTATGAATTATGGCATTCCAGACTTGGGCATATTTCCAACACAAAACTGTCACACATTCCTACAATTAAAATCAAGAACAATGGTCAACAAGTATGTGAGGTATGTCCACTTGCCAAACAACAGAGATTAATTTTTCAAAAGAGTAAGATTACAAGCAAGTCAGTTTTTGAACTTATTCACATTGATTTATGTGGTCCATATCTAGTGCATTCAATTTCTCAAACAAAATATGTTCTCACCATAGTTAATAATTTTTCAAGAGTCACTTGGACTTATCTTATACATGACAAAACCAAAGTTTATCATACACTTCATGAATTTTTTGTCATGATTCAAACTCAATTTCAACAACAAGTCAAAATAGTGAGAACAGACAATGGTACATGTAACACCCCAAAAATTTTAAATTTATTATTTTATAAGTAATATTGGTATTTTAATTTTATTTAAATTTTAAGAAATTATTTGATATTTTTTCGGATTTTAAAAATCGGGTTCAATTTTCCGAAAATATAAACTTTGATGATTTTTAAAAATTTATTTAAAGACCACGTAGAAAAACTAAAAATATATTTGGAGTCTACGAATTTTTCTGAGTTTTCTGAAATTTTTTCGAAATTTTTGGACCTCGTTTTCAGTCCCGAGGCAGAGTAAAAATTTAAAATTTTGTATCCTGAATCAAACCAGCCGAATCGAACCGGACCGGATCGGACCTGTTGAATCGGACCGGCCTTTTCTTTTTCTTCCTTCTTCCTCCCCGCGCGTCCCGACCCCTCTCCCTTTCTCTCTCTTTTTCTCTCTCCTCCCTCCTCCCCTTGCCGCGCCGCCACCTCCCCTGCCACCCCAGCTCACCGGCGCACCGCCTCACCCCTCCCCCACGGCCGGCCACCGCCTAGAACACCGGAAAATGGCGCCCGAAGCGACCGTTCGACTTCCCGGCCAAAATCCGGCCGATCCGGCCACCAATCGGACTGGGTCTTGTGTCTAAATTCATCTACTCGTCGAGAGCTTTCCATAGACACCAAGAACACTGAAATCTATTGAACAGTTTGTCCAATTTTTGCCCGAGAAATTTTAGCCCATTTTGACTTTCAGGCTAGATTTCTCGCAAACCGTGAATCCCACGAGAAAACTGAGAGTACCAAAGCGCTCCACTCGTCGAGAGCTTCGCGGTGACATAAATTTCGAATTTTTTCGACACCGTTTTTCGGTGGGTCCCACGAAACTTCGCAGTGTCTTTCCGAGCATTAAATGAGCTTAGAAAATTCTGAAAAATTTATGTACTAACCCCCGTGTTGTGGGCTTCGTGTAGGTATCCTCAATTAGCTGAAATTCGACAGTTGACCGGGTCTGTGAATTTCCCGCCAGACAGACCCGTTACCAAAAAAGTCTCCGAATTGGACCGAGGTTTTGGCTACCCCCCCTATTGTCAGACGTCCCGAGCGCGTCCCCGAAGTCGGAATCGGCAAAGGTAAACCCAAACCTTTCTTTTTTGTAGTTTTCTAGTGCTTAAATAGGATTAAAAATTTATAAAATATTCGTGGTAGCTCAAAAAATTATGATTCTTTTTGCAATAGCCTAGTAATATTGCTAAGGACCACGGGGCAAAGTTTTAAAATTTTTAGAGCTTATTTGGGCAGTTTTTTCATAAATGATCAATTATAATGACTAAATTGAAATTTTACATACTATGATGAATGATTGATTTGATGGGCCCAGGAGGGGCTGTGTGATGTGATTGAGTTGTGGATATATGGATTGTGAATATAGAAGTGCGTTTTGAGCCCTTTTGCAAGTTGGGTAGGTCATAGGTATAGGGGGACTCTGCCGGATTTTCGGCACGACTTAGGACGTATTTGGTCTTTCTCTTGGTTTGTATTGAGTCTATTGTATTAAATAATTGTAATGTAATTGTCAGGTGAGCCGGGACAGCCTTCTTCCTCCGCCCAGCCGCCACAGTAATTGCTGTCAAGTATGTGAGTAAAATATTAATTTTAATTATAATTTCACTTTTATTATATGTTCAAGTATGCCCATGCATCACTTATATGCATATATCTATATAGATAAACTTTAGGCACGATTTATGTTACATTCATAACTGTGAAAGTGCCATGTATGTTGTTGTGGTAATTTGGAGCAGTGTGCGTGCGTTGGCGTGCGTGTGATGTGGTGTGGACTATGAATAGGACGGGTAGACACGGCTTGAGATCTTCGCTGGGACCCGGTCCTTCGGGGTAGACACGGCTTGAGTTCTTCGCTGGGACCCCGATTTGGTTATTAAGTGGAAGTTCGAGCTGAGTTCTTCGCTGGCACAGTTGGAATTAAGAGAGCTGTATAGGGGATCAGCTCCCATATATATTATGATTGATATTACTGGGTGCGTGAGTGCTCCAAATTACCTTTTTGCTGTTATGATGTGAATTTGTTGCTGATGTTGCATTTCACTCTACAGGATGCATTAGTTTTAGATAGTTATAGAGATTATGGTTAAAATTGATATTTTACTCTCTGAGTCGAACGCTCACTCCTGTTCAATATTTTTTTCAGGCTACAGGAGGATTTTATTATGGTTAACCTGCTTTTCTCCTTCGCATGCTGTTTATCAATATTTGTATAATTTTATTTACTCCTAGAATTTCTGCATGTGTTAGAAATATTTAAATGATTCGGGTCTGTAATATAAATTGTTATGTGGACCTGTAAAATTATTATATGCATGTTTGATGGACTGGATGAGGGAGCTGAGCTCCCATTTATCTTTATGTTGATATGAGTATGTGGAGGTTGAGCTGAGCTCCCCAATTGATGATATATTTTGTTTATAGGTCGGGTGAGTCAAAAACTCCCCGTTGAAAGGTCCGCTTTATGGCCGGACTCTGTCCAGTTGATTTCTTGATATTGGGCCCAAATGGGCCTTAGAGTTGAATTAATGAATAGATAGGCTTACTACGGGCCTCGGGGGCTTTAGGCTGGCCCAGGTCTTAGTGCCGGTCCGGCCCATAGGTTGGGTTGTGACAGTACAGAATTCATAAACCAAGAGTGCACAAAACTTTTCAAGTCAAAAGGAATTTTACATTAAAGAACTTGTCCTTACTTTCCAAAACAAAATGGAGTTGTAGAAAGAAAGCGCAAGCACTTGTTGCAGGTGGCAAGAGCCTTAATGCTTACATCAAAATTGCCAAAACGTTTTTGGGGAGAAAGTATTTTGATAGTAACCTATCTCATAAATAGAATGCCAAGTTCAGTTTACAATGGAAAACTCCTTATGAGATTTTGTTTGACAAGAAACCAGATTATAATCATCTTAAAGTCTTCAGATGTTTATGTTTTGCTACAAATATTAAACCACATAAATATAAATTTGAATAGAGAGCTTTCAAATGTGCTTTCATAGGGTATGCTTCTGGTTACAAGGCTTATAAATTATATGATATGCAAAATAAAGCTATTATTGTATCAAGGGATGTAGTTTTTTATGAAAATTGTTTTCCATATGCTAGTGGAGATGGACATACCCCACAGCTTGATGATTCTATTCTACCCATCCTAATTTTTGACACGGAAACACAGTCACCAAATTCCTCTCATCCCCTCACATCACCAATTGAAAATTCTCCATTAAAAGGACCAATTCCTGAAATTGAGGTGCCCATAAGAAGAAGTACAAGAGTTTCAAGTAGGCCAAGATGGTTGAATGATTTTGTTGCACAAGTTATATATGTACCTTCTACAGAAACTTCACTTACTACAACTTCTAAATGTTCACAAAATCCTGCAGGTATGACAAACTTATCTCCTCAACCTATTTCATTTTCTATACCCCATTATAATCATGACTACATAAGTTATATGGCAAATGTTTATACATAAAATGAACCTAAATTTTACCATCAAGCTAAGGAGGACAGTAACTAGATCCATGCTATGCAATCAGAATTAGAAGCACTAGAGAGAAATAATACTTGGGAACTTACCACTCTTCCTAAGGGAAAGAAAGCCATAGCTTCTAGGTGGGTGTATAAAATTAAATATAGGCCGGATGGTAATATTGACAAATACAAAGCTAGGTTGGTTGCAAAAGGATATAAGCAGTTGGTTGGAATAGATTACCATGAAAGTTTCTCACCAATAGCTAAACTAGTTACAGTGAGATTATTTCTAGCTATAGCTACAAAGTTTAATTGGCCTATACATCAACTAGATATAAATAATGCATATTTACATGGTTTCCTTGATGAAGATGTTTACATGCAACCCCCAGAGGGCTACACAAAGGCAACACAAGGACAAGTATGTAAATTGTTAAAAAGTCTCTATGGCTTGAAACAAGCAGGAAGACAATGGAATAAGGAATTGACAACCAAATTAGAGGCTTTTGGTTTTCAACAATCAGCCTTTGACCATTGCTTATTTACCAAAGGCACTAGGCATGATTTTATCTCATTAATTGTCTATGTAGATGATTTATTAATTGCAGGAGCAAATGAGCAGAAAATTATAGAAGTCCAACAATTCCTGGACAAACAGTTCACTATCAAAGACCTAGGCTATGTCAAATATTTCTTAGGTCTCGAAATAGCAAGATTGGAGAATGGCATGTTTTTGAATCAACAAAAATACATACTAGACATTCTATAAGACACAGGGTTGCAAAATGCAAAAGCTACTACATATCCTTTACCTAAAGGATTAAAGCTAGATAATGAAACTGGAGAATTATTGCAAAACCCATAACAATACAGAAGGATTGTGGGAAGATTGTTATACCTGGGACTTACTAAACCAGATGTCTCCTATGCAACACAACAATTGAGCCAATTTATGCAAGCTCCTAGAAAACCTCACTGGGATGCGGCCATGCATGTCTTACAGTATTTGAAAGGATGTCCATCAAAAAGTCTATTCTTTCCATCAAATAATGACCTTAAGCTTTGAGCTTTCTGTGATGTAGATTGGGCTTCTTGTCTTATGTCCCGAAGATCAATCACAGGTTTTTGTATCTTCCTTGGTCCTTCTTTAATTTCCTGGAAGGCAAAGAAACAATCCACCATCAGTCGATCTTCAACTGAGGCGGAATACAGAAGCATAGCAACTACGGTGTGTGAAATCAAAAGGCTTACCTATCTTCTCAATGATTTTGGCTTGCAAACTCCTCTCCCAATTGCTCTACACTGTGACAACAAGGCGGCAGAACATATAGCTGCCAATCCGGTGTTCCACGAAAGAACAAAACATCTTGAAATTGACTACCATATAGTGAGAGATCAATTATCAAAAGGCTTCATTTCTACAGTGCATGTCCTTCTCGCCACCAACTCGCAGATATCTTTACCAAACCGCTTACTTCTATTCTGTTCCCACATCACCTTCTCAAGATGGGCCTTCATGATTTATACTCGTCTACATCTTGAGGGGGGGCTATGTTAGATTAAACGACAGCATATGGGAAGGGCACAACTTGCTCACACAATACAGCTCATTCTATACAACAACACATCAGCTCTCCTTTCTCATCTGCTCTCATTTTCATTTCATCCCCTCCTTATTTCAAGGAAACCTCACATACGTGTATGGATGAAAGCACAAACTATTGTAAATTAGTTAGTGGCAATATGTAAATACAATAGAAAATTAGGAGATTCTTTTAAACAAATTGTTTCTAGAATACTCTAAACACTTGTATATAAACATATGTTTCCTCAATGCAAATTCATTCAGCTTATTTCTACAAAAATAATAGCTATTTGTTCAATGTCTAACACTTCCAGAGAGAAAATGCAGAGGTCACAGCCAATGACTAAGGGAAAGAGAGAGGTAGGGCCTGGGAATGCGGCAACCACACTTTAAAGCCAGCTCTACAGATCCCTAAGACGCCTCCAAAGGCTTTTCTCCCAATGCCAAAGACTTCCTACCAAGTAGAGGACAAAACGAACCCAAGAGAGCAAACTAAAGCTAAACTTCAATCTACAATTCCCACAACACTATATCTTCTTTAAAACCACCCTCACCTTGAAAAGCCAAGATCTGCGAGCGTTTTAATAAAGGGGTGCATCAACAAAAAATTACTGGGAAAGTTTAAACTTATTTACCGAAAAAAAAAAGGTAATCGTCTTGAGTTGAAGGAGAGAGAAAGGGGATGCTAATATAAATAGCATTCTACTATTAAAAAAAAGAATCTCTAAAAGTAAAAAAAAAAAATTAAAAGAGTAATTGGACGCTACTTAATATTAATAAATTTTTACTTATAAATAATATTTGTATTTCAATTTTTTTATGCTCTATAATTATTATTATTTTTTTATATCACATTATTAGTTAGTCAATAATTGGACTGTGTAGGTGTAAATGCAAGTAAGAGAATTGTGGTGTGAGTGTGAGTGCAATGAAGAGAGTAAAAAAAAAAAAAAAAAGACTTGACTAGGTGCACAAAATTTGTGTACAAAAATGTACAAATGGGGGTAATTTATTAAATTTATGGTAGTTTTCTGATGTATAATGTCTGTTTAGCCCTTTATGATTTGAATTCCAAAATTTACAATTTTTTTCTCTTTTATTATTGGTCATCCAATCAAATACCATTAACTCTCTAACTTATTATGTTCCATCAATTATTCAACCAATAAAAGATCATCCCACCATTTATTTAACCTATCAGAACCCACCTTTCTTTTAACCTATCAGAGTCCACCAGTACTCTAACCAATAATGGCACATCTCAACCTCTAATTCCATAACTTATTCTCAAGTAAAAGACTCTATACCCATCTGAAGTATCTTCTTCATGCATCTATTTTTTATTTTTTCCTGAACTAAATTTATATTTTTCATCTCATACAGCTTTCAAGTTCTATAATAATGGGAGATGATTTGATTTTCAAAAGAGGAAGGGAAAAAAATTATGTTATCTCCAAAATCAAACCAAATAATCCAAAAAAGTCAAAAATAAAAATTGAATCGAACCAAATTTCTACAAAAATTAAACTGAATTAATAGATTAAATCGGTTTGACTGATTATTTCAATTTGAACTGAGTAATGTTTGCACTTATCTAATTGATTAATTATGATGTACTTGATCATAGTTGCTTGATTTATGATTTATTTGACCAATAGTTACTTGATTAATTAATCTAATTATTAATAATTACTTGAATAATTAATCTGATTAATTATGATCCACTTTATCGCAATTACTTAATTTATGATCTAATTAATGAGGTTGTTCAATTTTCAAAAGAGGGAGGAAAAAAGGAAAAATATCATGTTATCTCTAAAATCGAACCGTATAAACCAAAAAATTCAAAAAAAAAACTAAATCAAACTAAATTTCTACAAAAACTAAACCGGATTTTCAAAGTAATTATGTTTGATCAATTAGTTATTTCGGTCTGAACCAAATAATACTCACCCCTATTTAATTGATCATGTTGTAATTGATCATGGATGATTTGTGCACTAATTGAATATGATCTATTTGATTAATTTATAAAATACTTAATAGTACTTAATCTAATTGTTAATAGTTATTTGATTAATCGATTTAATTGATTGTGATGTAAATGATCATATTTACTTGATTTATGATCTAATTAATTGTGATATACTTGATCAATTGATAAAATATCCGATAATACTTAATCATGATTTAATTGATCATAATTAATTGATTTAGATCTAATTGATTATGATATACTTGATTAATTAATAAAACATTCGATAGTACTTTATTATAATCTAATTGATCATAATTAATCGATTTAAAATTTAATTGATTAATCATTACTTGATTAATTGTTTTAATTGATTATGGTGTAATTAATCATAATTACTTGATTTATGATCTAATAGCTTAATGGTTAATTGATTAATTGATCTAATTATTAATAGTTACTTGGTTAATTGATCTAGGTGATTATGATCTAATTTAGCATAGTTACTTGATTAATGATCTAATTAATTAGGTAGTCCGATTTTCACAAAAGGAAGGAAAAAGGAAAAAAATATCATGTTATCTTCAAAATCGAACTAAACAAACCAAAAAATTCAAAGCTAAAAATTGAACTGAACTGAATTTCAACAAAAATAGAATCGAATTTTCAAATTAATTTGTTTCGATTAGTCGGCTATTTCAATCTGAACCAAATAATGCTCATCCTTATTAATTGTTTATGATGTAATTGATCATAACTACTTAATTTATGATTTAATTAATTATGATCTATTTAATTAATTAATAAAATATTCATTAATATTTGATTATGATCTAATTGTTAATAGTTATTTGATTAATTGATCTAATTGATTATGATATAATTGATTAGAGTTATTTGATTTATGATCTACTTGATTAATTGATAAAATATATGTTATTACTTAATTATAATGCAATTGATCATATGATCTAATTGATTAATTGATAAAATATCAATAGTACTTGATTATGATCTGATTGATCATAGTTACTTGATTTATGATCTAATTAATTAGGCGATTTGATTTTCAGAAAAGGAAAAAAAAAAAAGAAAAAATATTATGCTGTTTCCAAAACCAAACCAAACATATCGAAAAATTCATAAATAAAAATTAAACCGAACCAAATTTCTATAAAAATCTAATTGAATTTTTGAATTAATTTGGTTCAATTGGTTATTTCGATTTGAACCCAATAATGCTCACTCTTATCTAATTGATTAATTGATTATGACATAATTAATCATAATTACTTGATTTATAATCTAATTGATCATAGTTACTTGATTATTATTTAATCGATTAATTGATAAAATACACTATAGTGCTTGATGATGATGTAATTGATTATAGTTAATTGATTTATGAAGTAATTGAATATGATATACTTTATTAATTGATATATACTCAATAGTATTTGATAATGATGTAATTAATTATGGTTATTTGATTTATGATCTAATTGATTATGATATACTTGATTAATTAATAAAATAACTAATAATACTTGATTATGATGTAATTGGTTATAATTACTTGATTTATAATCTACTTGATTATTTGATGGAATATTCGATTGTACTTGATTATAATATAATTGATTATAGTACTTAATTTATGATCTACTTAATTAATTAATAAAATACTCAATAATACTTGATTATGATCTAATTGATCATAATTACTTGTTTAATATCTAATTAATTAATTGATCTAGTTGTTATTAGTTACTTGATTTATTTATCCATTTGATTATGTTGTAATTGAACATAGTTACTTGATTCATGATCTAATTATTAATAGTTACTTGATTAATTAATTTAATTGAGTATAGTTACTTGATTTATATTCTAATTAGTTCACCGGTTACTCACTCGATTTGGATGGGTCAGCTCCAATTTGCTAAATAAATGGATTAAAGCTTGAACCGAACTAGTCATTGACCCAATTCTCATTTAAATCGATTCGACTAATCCTATTCGGTTCGATTTTAATACACTATATAAATCAATTGTGATTGGTTGAATTTTTAGTGTGGTTAGACATAATTGGTTAAATTTTTTGTGGGCTATAATTAGTTGAGAGATTACTAGAAGTTATTGATTAGTTAAAAAATTGGTGGAATATGATTAGTTAAAATATTAATAAGAGCTAATTGGTCAAAAAATAGGAGAATTATGATTGGTTGAATTTTAGAGAAAAATGATTTTGGTGGAAAACCAAATTAATTTGGAGCCTAAATGATTTAAGGGTAAAGTGGATATTTCATTTCATTTGTACAACTTTTGTAAGCTTTTTTTTTATACACTAAGCATTTTCCCAAAAAAAAATATTAAAGTAGCCAAACACTACTTAAAATAATGTACAACTAGTTAGATGTTATTTTAAGTAGTGTCTAGCTATTCTTTTAATTCTCTTTTAATTCTGTTTTTCATTATTTCTTAATAGTGAGATGCTATTTATATTGATATCTCTTTTCTCTCTTCTCCAACTCAGTACAATTATCTTTTGGTAAATAAATCTAAACTCACCTCCATATGGTAATTTTTTTTCTTTAGATGCACCTAAAAAGCTCAAGATCTCTACCCAAATCACCAAAAACCAACACCTTACACTCCAGGTCGGGAAAGGGAAGGGAACCCAAAATTAAACTGGAGAAGGCAAGGGAGCTACGGAAAGGGATAAAGAAAACCGGAGAAACCTTAAAATGTATTTTCTCTCTCTAGAATTCTAGAGAGAAAAACATATAAAAAACTTGATCCTTTTGTTGTACTTTGACATGGGTGCTACTTATATTAAAGCAAATTGTCGACAGAGCCATTAACAATTCAATTAAAAAAGCAAATTGTTAGCACGTAGCAGAGCCATCAAAAACTTTAACAACTTTATTTCCTTATTTCCTTGGTCAAAGGCCAGATGACAAAACCCATTCTGAAAACCGAAAACGTACGGAATATTATATATATACACACTCACACTTCGTGCTACAACAGTTGAGAAAAAGGCCATTTGGACTGGACTATCGCCGCACAGGAAATGGAGGTGCAGAGGGTGCAGAGCCAGCATAGCTCAGGGTAACTTGTTGAGGAAGAAGATTATATTCAATCTTAAGCTCTTCAAAAATTCTCTTCATCTCTAACACTAGCTCTGGTCTTCGCTTACCCCTCTTTACAATATGATGAAAGTTTATGGTATGATTAACATAAAGAGCTACCTTCATCTTATTCACATCCTCAATCTCCATGAACTGTACACTGTGTTCAGCTTGCCATCGCCTCGGATTACTCTCCAAATACCTGCAGAAATTTTCAATAGATCATCATCTATTTATTCTTTTTTTAACCAAATTAAATTGATACAAACATAATTTATTAGGTAGTTGATGAATTTACTTTTTTATTTTCTCTTGCAGATCATTGATAATCTTCATTGAGGTACGAAGACTGATATCAAATTCCAAACATTCACTCATTGGAGGGCTCCTGTAGAGATTGCTGACCGGTTTCACAGCTAAAACTGAATTCGGATAGTATATTTTCTCACCATCATATCTCAAAAAAGTTGCAGTCAATATATTCATCTCATCAACAACCATCTGCAATATGCATCAAAGTGTCATATATATGCACGAAATATACTTTTCACTTAGATGTATAATTGTTCTAATCTTTTCTTTTTCAGCAGGGGATTAGATTAGAGGAGTGGAGACTCAAACTGTTCTGCTACGCTTTTAGCTATTGGACCAAGCTAGGGTAGGTTGCTCTATTCTAATTAAGATTAAGGGACTTGTCTGTACGCCATCAATAACACAACGATCACCAACATGGAAGGCGTGAACCACAAACACAAAAATGACAGCTTCAAAAAGGTTCTTGACAGTGCTACCGAACATGAAAACCGCTAGCAACAATTGAGTCGACATGAAAAGGAGTACTTTGGCGGATAAATATTCCATGAAAAGCAGCCACGTAATTATGATTACAAAAAGTATAATCACAGAAGCAATCAAGTTCAACTCGTCAATAGCTGTTTTGCTTTGTTGTAAGGTGCTATTCCGCGAGTCGTGGACCTTGTAAGTTGTCAACCTGTAAACAATAAATTGGTAAAAATGCAGTAGTTGCCAATTGTATACCCCCAACTTTAGCAAAAGAAGACACTTAAAGCTTGTGGATACAAATTTAATGGAAAAAAATGATAAAAGTCTAACCACCCAGTTCCTGAGAACTGATCGCTTGATCTGTTTGTCCTGTTCTGTATTGTTCTCTTCATCCCCCGGCGGGTTCTGTTTATCTTCTGCTACCCCCATTAAATGCTGAATCACCTTGTCATCTTCCACGAATTTCATTAGCGTTTTCAAGTCCATGTACCTGATTGTCCATCAAATATATAAAAGAGAAAACAAAAGACATGATCCTGTGGAACAGAACTATCATCAGAAATTAAATTGCTACTTCCTTACCCTTCTGTGTTATTTGACCCTGCTAGTCTTGTGAAAATGTCATCGGAAGCTATCTTTTCTCCTTCCAAATCAGTTATGTTTTCCACTATATTCTTGTTATTTTCAACGTTGCGGTGATACGAGAGGGGAAGAAGCCTTTTTCCTCGAATAGCATTCATCAACTCTCTCATGGTCTAGGCAGAAACCCTTTTTTCTTTCTGTACCTCAGAGCCAGTGCTCTTCATTTCCATTTTTGAAAGAGCACTTAGAACCTACCGATGACGTATTGCTTCCTTAATCTGGCAAAACAATTACGTGGCACGGACAGAACCTATTAACTTAACTAACAAAGTTTTCAGCTGCCATAATGTAACTCCAATGAGACAACCAGCAAGTCCTCTAGTAACCCTTCGCTTAGCCCTACGATTAAATAGCAAATCCCAATCTAGAGTAACCAAACCTAACCAAATAAATAACAGAATACTCTTCTTCACTCCATGAGCAAAGTAAAGAACTCTCTCATCAAGCCAGAACTTCCAAATCAAAGACATCAGGACATTTGTGATCAGATAAGCGGTCAATCTACCGCAGAGAATAGCCAACATTAACAAACACCATTTCCATATTTCCAAACCCCAAATCGTAGAATCCTGCAATCTATCCGCCATCAAGCTTGCTATTAAAAACCCCATAATGCATACGAATGCAGTTGTCTCGAGAGAGATGATGAACTTTTCCCATGATATCATGCCTCTTTTTTGCGTCTCTTCCTTCTTATTACCATTATTCTTGGGTCCTGATGGTAAAGGCAACTCCTTTTTCTTAATAATTGGAACCGAATCATCCACTGGCGGAGTAGCTTTAGAGGGCTTTGAAGACGGAGAGCTGGTTGGTGATTGTCTTTGAGTTAAGGAATTCACTGGGGACTTATTGGAAGTTGAGAACAATGGATCTCTGTCTGTAAGACCCTCAGGCTGTGTACATTGAGGAAGTGAAGATTCCCTTTGGGAATTCAGCATGAAAACTTATTCTTCGGTGGCATCTGAGATAGGGATGCTGACATCGTTTGTTCCCTCTGCCATGTATTTGCTTGCGTCAGAATTTTTCCCGAGGAATGAAGCTGCAAGTAAGGATTTGCAGAGCGCTGAAATGAAAGCTGTGAAGCTTAAAATAAATGTTTTGGAGTAATAAATCAGTGGAGAGATGGAAGAACAATTGGACAAACTGATTGACTTTGGTTGACACGTTTAATATAACCAATGACAGGCTAATAATCTTGGAAGTTCTAATCTTAATACGTATTTTTGTCAAATTGGCTTATAATTAATATCATTTTATTAAGAGAAAAGAATGGCAGTGGCTAAATTTCTCTTTCAGTTTACGTACTACCAATGATATTATTATTTTTATTTCAACTTGCAAACGCTGTCTGGAATTGATCAACTACTTCAGTCTTTGTTTATTGTGGACAGACATGATTGGCCAACAAATTTTGTTATTAATTAGTTCCAGAAGAGGAGCCAAATTGTTAAAGAGTTATGAACCTTTTGGCACTTCACTACTCCAGACTGCAACTGAGATTCTTAAATTTTTGAGGAACCATGCATACCGTATTTTGAATAAATCAAACATTATAAACTAATTATTAGCATGAACCACGATTTATAGAATCAACTAATGGATTGATTGGTATAAAAAGGTTTACTTGGAATACTAAATTTTAGGGTTCCTTGATGTGAAAAAATTTTAAAATATAATTATTATATATATTACGATTTTATTATATCTATTAAACATGACACAACCTGTATAGATTTTATCATAATTAATATTCAAAGTCTATATTTTTTATATATAATAATTACATAAAACTCTTTTATAAATTATTGAAAATGATTCTCATAACTATATGGGTGAAGGATTGCATTACATATGCCACTGTCATCACATGTATTTTATAATTTGCCGAATGAATCAGTGGAGGCAGGGAAGGACAAACGTTTCGACTGTGAGTTTGACTTCTCCTAAACGACGCCATTTTATAGAATTAAAGTTAATAATGATAGCAACCTGCTAGCTCCCAGCCAAAAGCCTGGTTCGGTATAGCGATTAAGAAAAAGAAAAAAGAAACCCTAGTATACTGTTTGAGGATGACATTTGTTTTTTCTTAATCGAATTTGTTTAATATTATTTTAATCAAATTGGAAAATAAAAAAAAAAAAAAACTTATGTCACGACTAAATTTCTATTTCCGTTTACCGTTTACTTCATGTCAATGACGTCATTATTCTTTTATTACAACTTGCAAAAGGTTTACAATTCATAAATTATTAAGATTGAACTCATATTAAATAGACATTGAATTACTTTATAAATAATAATAATAATAATAATAATAATAATAATAATAATAATAATAGTAGGTATTCAATCACTAAACTAATTATTAACTTTTTTTTTTTTTTTATGGCTGATAACTGTTAATAAAGGGTGATATTCAAAATAGTGACACGTGATTAAAAGAGTTTTAGAAAAATACGAGTGCAAAGGTATCCTTGGAGGAGATTACAACTATCCTTTCATTGTTGCCTACTGATACGACTGCCTTTGGTGAAAACAACATGGGAGAATGTTATAGCTAGAGGCATAGCATGAGCTTAGAAAAAATTTTATCTTTCCAATGTGGGAGGATTCTTATTTATAGAACAAATGCGTCAATATTTATATGACACGTGTAAAGTTACTACAAGTTAACTGTCTTAATCACTGAAATCTATTTAAACATAATAGCTAACTGTCTCAACTGTCTTAATCACATGGTCCTGACACATATTTGCTGAAAGTGAAAGGTGACAACTAGTTGGATTGATGTAATAATCGACTCATCCAATTGATTGGTTTGGGGCAAGTAGGTTTGCCGACCTACATATTGAGGACATTCCGACTTAAATTACTCTGAGGGAAATATAAGCCCATGCCAGAGTAATACGATTGCTCTAAACCATATTCCCTCAATCCATAAGTAGGATACTTAATGAATCTGATCGCCTGGCTAGTATCTCTCTCTATGTAATACTGAGCAGTCTATCTTAAGGATGTACACTGAGCTTGTCTTTTTGGTGTGAGCAAGTGTTATCAATATGATTTCCTAGGAAGTAAACTGATAAGTTCCTCTATTTTCATCATGTGGCTTATATGACTATTTTCAATGTTGATATTAGTTGTCAACCTCTTTTAGTATAGGGCTAGTGGTAAGATCGTTCCAAATGTGGTTGTTATATGGAATGGAATTTTTATAGTATTGTGACCAAAAGATATCTGACTTCTTCCAAGTGCACACGTGCCCTTTATTCAAGGGCTTGTTTACCCATATTGTAAGAAAGGCATCGCTCCTTTACGAGTGTACACATGTCTTTCATTCAAGGTCTCGAACATTTTATATTGTATCAACAACAAACCAATTATTAACTTAAATGTTGAACATTTATTGTAATTAAAATTTTCAACTTAAATGTGTAACTTGCTTTAATATATAGTAAATGAATCAAGTTATAGGATTAAGGATTAATTAGCGTAATTTTACTTGATTCAATGGCTGAAATTATATAATTCACTTGAAAAAGTTAGGTTTGAGTCTTTACTCTCTCAACCCCTACAATAAAAAAAAAGATTAAATATAATGATAATTCAATTTTTTGCGTATTTTAGTAATTAAATTTTAAATTTTAACACAATAAGTCAAATTTTCAAAATTTATTAAAATAAATCTTATTCAATTTTAAGTTAAATTTGAAGAGAAGATACTAAATCTGATATGGAAAATTATGTGGTATATTTTATTATAAGAGTGATATATATATTAAAGTTAGAATCTTAGAAATGGCTTTATAAGATAAGAGTGTGCCACCTAACTTAAAAAGAGAACTTAAAAAATTTTCACCTGGCTTAGCCTCATTTTTATTTTTATTTTTATTTTTATACTTTTAATGTAAAAAACTAACTTATTATATTAAATATCAATTTTTATTTAAAAATATTCAAATTTCAACTACTAAAATCTTATTCCATAAAAAAATTTATAAAATTCCTTTTACTATGTCTTTTAAGAATTTTAGATTTAATATTTCTGGCATTACAAAACTATATTCATCATATCATTCTTTTAATTAAATTTTTTGTTAGATTAAGAAAGATTAAATTGTTTTTTTTTTAATTATATAAATATATATTTTAAATAATTAATCAATATAATTATTTATAAAATATAAAAATTATTTTTAAAAACATTTCTTATAGTTAATTGACACAAGGCAGAATTAAAAAAATAATGTTATTTAAAAAATATAAAATATTAAGACTTTACAAGTTTAAAAATATTTAAATTTTCATTTTAATTTATCTTCTTTATTTTATTAGTGTATAGAAATTATAAAATACGAGTAATTTTAGCAAATAAAACAGCAATTAAATCTGAGATGTAAAATTAGAAAGTGAATAATTGATAAATCTGTGAAAATTACCTTTCGAATCCAACGAACAGCGTTGGAGTCGGGTCCTTCAGTGAATATTGTGCTCTTCACCTTGCATACAGAGACACAGAGATAGAGATACCAATCTCAGTTTGATAAAATGAAAATACAGAAGTAATGCCAAGGAAAGAACAGCAAAATCTAGCGGAAAACACAGGTAAACTCACATAAAAACCCAAGCTCAAGGTTTCATTCACAGCCAGAGGAGCTAAATAACAGTACTACGGTAGAAGAGAGAGTGTGTGTCTTGAGACGAGATCAACATAGAGAAGTTGAAAGTGGTGTTTGTAAGATTTGAGGAAGGAGAAAAAGTTTTGCTTACTTCAAAAGCTTTCTTTACTGGTTTGATTCAGCTCAAGCTTAGCTCTGAGAGAGACTGCAAAAGACGCAAAGCTTTTGCTTCACAAAAATGAGGACTTTCGCCTTTTTTTTTTTTTTTAATACAGTCTTGATAGCTTATAGTTTTAAAAATAATTTTAATATCAGTAAATTAAAATTTATTTATTATATTTATGTTACTTACTAGCACTGATCGATAGAGACATATGTCTATAGTTAGGACAAAAACGAAAATCGAAAATTAAAAATTTTAAAAACCGAACCGAACCAATTGATAAGAGAAAATCGAACCGAATCGAATCGATAAATATTGGTTCGGTTCGGTTTTAAACCGATCAAACCGAAATTTATAAAATTTCATATTTTTAACATTAAATCTAAATAATAAAAACATAAAAACAAAAAAAAATTAGAAATCAAAACTCAAAAATCTTAAGGTTCGGTTCGGTTTTCTTTGATTTCGGTTCGATTCGGTCCGATTCAATTTGGTTTGATTTTTTTTATTTCCTATATATATTAATAATTTCGGTTCGGTTTAATTTTTTTGATTTTTTTATGAAAATAACCGAACCGAACCGATTAATCCGAAATTATCAAAATTATAAACCGAACCAAACCGATTAAATTTTAAAACCTAACCGATTGAACCGAATTAATCGGTTCGGTTCGATTTTTCGATTTAAACCGAAAACTGCACACCTCTATCTATAGTAGAATTATTCATGGGCTGAGAGGTCATAATTTATCCTGTGATGAATGTCAGTAGTTCGAGTCCGCTTATTTTCAATTCATGAGCTTAGTCGATAAAAAATTTTTTTATTTTTATTTTTTATTTTAATTATATTTTTATGATATTACAAATTTTTTAATATTATAAATAATGTAAAAAAGTTAAGAATATTTTTATTTATTTTAAATTGCAATAATAAAATTCATTAAGTGAAAACTAAATAGAATTTAAGTACAGATAGAATTAAAAATTTAAAATTTATAAAAACTCTAAATTTCATTCAAATAATAAAAAATTTAAAATAAAATTATTTTAATAACCAATTAAATTTTATCCTTTATTGTTATATTAATAAATTATAGAGGACATTTTAGGCAATGCTAATGATTCCCCTCCTTTCATATATTTATGTATAATATAGATAAAATATTTGAAATTTAAATGGTATAAAATATTTAAAATTTTCATTTGAACTTATCTTATATCTTCTTGTAATTATTAGTTATATAAATATTCTAATTCAATTCTAGAAGTTGGAAGAGAATTATAATCACTAGGCTTATGGTCAAAGTAGTAGCTCCGGTGTAAATATGGGTATGTTTTGTTTTTTTGATAGTCAATATATCTTTTTTTTCATAAATTTTAGTGCTTTTTTATTATAATTTAATATATATATATATATATATATATATATTTATTTATTTATTTATTTATTTATATCGGGAGTTATTTGACATGGGATGTTTGAACATAATTGTAGTACTGGGGAGCATTATTTTGGATTTTAGAGGGAATTAAATACTATTTAAGAAAAAATAAATCTATATTTACTCTTTATTGTAAAAAAGGAATGGTTAAGCTTCGTCGTTTACAAAGTCCTCCTCTGTTTTTAGACTTGCTTTTGAATTACATCGAAGGTTGCAAATAAGGCATAACTAATCACTGACATCGAATCAAAGAGACATGTCAATTGAAAGTCCATTCTTTAACTTGCTTCAAATGGATAAACATACAAATAAGGTACATTTTTACTTTAATTTAAATGTAAAGATATCTCTCTAAGAAAATTACACTTTTTTATTTGATAAATAAATTTAATATATGTAATAGGAATGTGATGTTGTATTCAAGCAAATAGAACTTTCAAATGGACAGTGGTATATAGCATGGTCACGTTGTAAAAGCAGCTTTCTAAATTGATTAATTATTAGATACGTTAGGAGCACTACAAAATAGTTCTCTCTCTCTCACAAAAAAGCAGACCATCTTTATAATATGAAGAGTGGATATCACATGATTATAAGAGATGGTGTAAATACACCGAGTGCACCTAATAATCTTTCTTCTAAATTTATGTAATATTTCTTTTTGAATTACTATTATGATTGACATGCTCTAATTTTGTAAGGTAAAAGATGATGGTGATTGTCGAGGATAAAACAGGTAACGTTCTTTGTTATTTTTTATTGTTTGGCTACTAATTTAATAAGAGTACTTATAAGTAGCTTTGAGTAATAGAGCAGAAGATCCATATAATTTATCATTTAAAGTTAAAAGGAGCTGAGTGTGCTGCACCATTGAGAGTTGATGCAAAGGTACAAGCAAAATTAGTTTTGGATGAATCGTTAACCAAGAAGCCTCGCTTAAGACAATTATTAAATTTTAAAATTATTTTTCTTATGATTATTATTCTTGAGTATATAATCTTATAATTCTTTTTTTAAAGTAAGAAAAAATAATGAACGAAAATACTTAGGCGCTCAATTTGAAAAAAAAAATGTTTATCCATATTAAACAATACAATCATTAATATTATTGATAAACTTTTAAATAGTACTACTAATATTTATATTTGTTTATTATATTCTTTTTCATTTTTTTTAATTTTTAAATTTATATAGCTCTCAAAAAATAGACATCTCATGTTGATATATAAAACTTAAAATCATTTTATGTTCATCTTATTAGTTTTTTCGAATAAATTTTAACAATCGTCCTTAAACTTACATAATTATAACATTATAATCACTCAACTTAAAAATGTAACATAAAATTCTCTTAATTTTCAAATTTTATACAGTAAAATTTTTTTAATATGAAATTACCAGTTTTCCAGTAAAACGCTGACCTAGATGGTTCCAGTATGGCATTTAATCAATATTTCTCTTTTCTCTTTTAAATAATATGTAAATTGAATTATTTTTCTCTCTGTAGATAAAATAATTTTTCACATATAGAGAGAAAATAATTTTACACTGTGCATAAAAGAGAAGAGAGAAATGTTAACTAAGTGCCACGCTAAACATGTTCACATTAGCATTTAACTAGAAAATCAATAATTGGAAGTCAGAAAGATTTTACTGTATAAAATTTGAAAGTTTGGAGGGGAGAGAGATTTATATTACATTTTAAAGTTGAAAAACTATAATATTACAACCATATAAGTTAAAAGATAATGATTGAAATTTATCTAATTTTTTCCATTTAGTCTTCAATTTCTAGTATTCTTATTCCATATATATAACTTTGCAAACAAAATTAATAAAAAAAATATAATATTTTATTCTATTTATTTTTAGGCAAAATTTTCAATTTAATCTCTGTACTTATTGAAAAGTTTAATTTAGCTTATTTTTAACTTTTTGTCTAATTTAATCTAAAAATTTCAATTAAAACTCGATTTAGCCTAAAAATTAAAATTTATAGACTAAATTTATTAATTTAAATAAAAAATGAAGAAGTTTAATTTTAGATTTTGAGACTAAATTTCTTAATTTAATTCTAAAATTCAAGAAACTCAATTTTTTATTTTTTTATTTTTAAACTAAATTAAATTTAAATTAAAACTTTTTAATTAAATTAAATAAATAAAATTAGAATAAACTTTCTCAATAAATATAAAAATATAACTGAGTTCTAAGTCTTTAATTTTTTTTTTCAAAGCAAGGCAAGAATTTTTACAAGTGCACGCACATAAACACACACACACACATATATATATATATATATATATATATATATATATATATATATATATATATATATATATGAAACCTGCGTCTATACGTGTACAGACAAACTTGGGAAGGAAGCTTGGGATTCTGTGCGCTGGGTCAATGACTAGTCCCAACTAGGATTAGATTGGTAGTTGTTCAATCGTCTCTCAAATGTCTCTCAAATGCTCTATTTCTCCCTGTTCTCAGCCCAATAATCTTTTCCTTTACAGTCAAGTCACTAGCTACTTGGACATAGATCCAGCCGAGACTGATTCAGAATTGAAACTGATCCAAAATTGAATTCAACTGAATCGGTTCGATTTCAAGCTAAAATTATTTTTTTCCTTTTTTAAAAAATAAATAAAATTAAAATTAGTTAAATTTCATCAAATTGAAATTAAACTAGAACTAGAGTTAAAATTCAACTTAGATAGACCCTGTGATTTCGAGGATAAATTTCATAGGTAGTCTTTGAATTTAAAGTGTTCTAACAGTATCATCTTTAAACTTTAATTTATAATATAAAATTTCATAAACATTAATATAGTGAACAATAAACTCCTTTTCATCTGTTATCACCAATTTTCCAATAAACTTGATGATGTGGCAGGCATTAGGCACAAGAAAATTATTTTTTCTCTCTTCTCTCTCTAACCGCAATCCATTAATTCTCTTCTCTCTCTCTCTCTCCTCTTGTCTCTTTATCTCCTTCCTCCAATCTCTCAATCTTCTTCTCTATGAAAACACAGTCAATGCCTACTTTCTTTTTGGATAAATTTTAACAACTGTCCTTGAACTTATATAGTTATAACACTACACTCCTTTAATTTTAAAATGTAACATAAAACCCTCTAAACTTTTAAATTTTACACAGTAAAATCTCTCTGACTTTCAATTACTGATTTTTTAGTTAAAAACTGATGTGAACAGCTCCCACATGGCACTTAGTTAACATTTCTCTCTCCTCTCTTATGCAAAATGTAAAATTATTCTCTTTACGCATGAAAAATATTCTGTCAATAGAGAGAAAAAGAATTCAATTTATACATGGCTTGAGAGAGAAAAGAGAAATACTGACTAAGCTCCATGCTGGAACTGTCCAGTTCAGCGTTTAATTGAAAAACTGGTAATTGGAGGTTAGAGGGATTTTACTGTGCAAAATTTGAAAGTTGATGAGATTTTATATTACATTTTTAAATTGAGTGACTTTAATGTTACAACTAGATAAGTTCAGGGACAGTTGTCAAAATTTATCCTTTCTTTTTTTCAATAGCCAATGCCTACTTCATTCATAAAATTAAATCCCAATCAATCTTCCCCACTTACCCATTCCCTCATCTTTCTTGCACCTTATATCTTTGACCCGTTAACAAAGAATCCTTAAAATCCCTATATCGTCATCTTCCTCTTCTTTAGCAGTCTTGACTTCTTCTCCAACCACCAGTAGTCTTGACTTCGGCTCCAACCACCAGAAGTAAAGATGGAAAATATTCTCACTTTAGAAACATCATCTTTTTTCCCTGTGAATGAAGTTATTGGTAGCTAAGTAATCCCATGGCCCTTAGCCTCTTTTTTATTTGTAAAATGCAAATCATTATATCAAAATCTATTGGGTTTGGTTTTGTGAAGGGTTGTTGGATTTTGCAATAGAGATTATGAGAGGGAGAGAAGCAATCAGGATTTGATTTTGCGAATGAGGTGAGCGTTGTTTGTATTTGAATAGTGAAGAAGATAGAGAGATGGGAGGAAGGAGATAGAGAGATGTGATGACAAAGGGAAGAGAGACAGAGGGAGGAGCAATAGTGGAGAGAGAGAGATTGCTTGATGCCCATCACATCAGCAAGTTAACCAAAAAACTCATGATAGCATGTAAAAAGGACTTTATTGTACATCAAGTTAAAATTTATGTGGTTTTAATATTACAATTTAAATTTAAAAATCATACTGTTATAACACTTTAAGTTTAAGGATAATGTGTAAAATTTATCCATGATTCCGGTTTCTATCACCCTAAATCTTAAATTGAAATCATCGATTTCGATTGGTTTAGCCCCATGGGAACATCAGTTTATAGTTCAAAGATAGAGCTTTTTCCTCTTCTATTTTTGGGTCTATAAAGATTTTCAAAATTAAAAAAAAAATCTTATTTTGAAGAAAAAAAAATTATTCACGTTTTTCTTTTAAAAATATTATTTTACTGTATTAGATTGATTCATTTTGAGGGAAAAAAATTACTAAAATTACAAAGGATTTAAAATGTATTTAAAAAAAAATTCATTTAATTTTCTTTTAAGAATATTTTTTTACTATTGTTATAAATTTAAGTGGAATTATAACGTTATTTAATATTAGATTGATTTATTTTAAAGGGAAAATTTAACTAAAATTAAAAAGGTTGTTTTTACAGTTGTTTTAAAATGTATTTGAAAATAGAAAAAAGGCTCATTAATTTTAAAGGGATTTTTTTTTTTAATTTCTTAGATGGAATAATTTATGTCATTATAAATTGAATAATTAATATTTGCTAAATATTTTTTTATTATTTCTTTTACGCCTTTAATGTGATTTAATATTTCATTTTTGTAGGTTTTATTCGTTTATTGATGCTGTAATTGTATACTATCTTGGTGTTGTCTTCATACTAAAGTTAGTTTGCTTTTTATTTATAAGTTGCCTGTCTTTATTTAATTTTTATAATATTTTTTTAAATTAATTAATATTTTAAATTATTTGTTTAATTTGATTTATATTTATGTTATTACAAATAAAAAAGTTGACTTGCGTAATTTTAAAGGAAAAAAATATTTTTTATTTTAAAAAAGAAAATTTTATCTTAAATTTTAACATGAAAAATAAATAATTATCTAAAAGAAAATAACAAATATAAAGAACTTTTGTTTTGGGCTCAATCTAACTCAACTCACCATTTTTTTTTAACTAGCTCAAATCACAGATATACACATTTTTCATAGTCATTTAGGTTAAATTTCATGGTCATTTCATTTATTTGTTAGTCACTTTTAGCTAATTTTATTAGTTATTTAGATAATTTTTCATAATTATTAATTTTTAGGTTAATTTGTATTATTGTTTTGTTTTGTAGGTAAAATAGTGTTTTTGAGGAACTAAAAAGAAATTGTGCCAATGAGGAGTGATTCCCATAGCCAAAAATGTCAAAATAAAGCTTGAAGGTTGAAAAATGCAAATTTGCCAAAGTCTGCATAACCTGCTGCACAAGTTGTGTAGTTCTACACAGGAAGAAGAAACAATTTATGAGTCTGTCGAAACCTATATAAGTTACTGCATGATTTATGCAGATTCACTCCTTGCTTATGCAACTTCACGAAAACCTACATAACTTGCCGCATAATTTATGCAGTCTCACGCCCTGCTTATGCAACTTCACGAAGGGAACAACTGCTTTGGCTGAAACATGCATGACTTGCTGCATAACTTATGCAGTTCCACTCTCCACTTATGCAACATCACGGAAAGAGCACCCAAATCTACCAAAAACTGCATAACTTTTGCAGTCCACTTATACAGTTTTACTGAGGACTCCAAAGCATGAAAAATCTGCAAAACCAGCCTGCATAACTTATGCAACATCACGGGAAGTACCTGGAACCACCAAATTTGCATAGAATCTGCATAAGAAGCTTGCACAACTTGTGCAATTCTTCATAATGAGCTGGCAGAAAGATTCTCGCACGTGAACTTCACCTCAAACACACTATTTTAGGGTTTCTTGTTAGAAGAATATAAATAGTGACCTTATCTCATTTTGGCAAAAGGAGGAAGAAGAGAACAAGAAAGGGGAAAGAAATGAAAGCGTAAAAAAGAGCAATTAGTCTTCTTCTCTGGACCCTTTGGATTCTTCTCTCTCTCTTTCTCTCTCATTTTCTACCATTTTTGTACTTGGGTTTTTTCCTAGTTTCTTCCCATATATTTTCAAGTTCAATATAAAATTCACTTAGATATATCACTTGGGAGCAAGAGAAGAAGGAACTTAAAGATTGGAGATTTGGATTCTTCTTCTTAAATAAGGTAGCCAACATTTTCTACCTTTCTTGTATTGGATTTCTTAGTTCTTAGTATATTTTCAAGTTCTATTTCCATATTTACTCAGAATTTTTTGTAATTATTATGGATAGTGAGTAGTTTTTCATAGATTCTGGAGTTGAGATGAAATATTTGAGATATTTTGTGGATTTTGATTGGGTAATCTACATTTTGTGGTTTTTATGAGGTTTTATCCATTTTTGTGACTTAAATTGTATGAATTGAAAGAGATGGAGAAGATGTCAAGTATTGTTTATCAAAATTGGATTTTGAAGCAATTAAAGGAGAAAACCCTATGATAGATAATCAAGAAATTGGACTTAATTAACTTAGATCTAGAAATAGACTAAGGATTGAGAGGATTTATAGATTAATTATGTAACACCCAAATCTGGATAGCTTGACCCTTGCTCACTCACATGGCTAAAACCATATTTAAGTCACCTAGAAAAGCCATGAACAAAAATTAATAGCAATTACATGAAGGTTAAATGTAAATGAAGAAAACAAGGCATCATAGGTTAAATGAGCCGAGACCGATTATGGGTGAACAAAATTGATCATATGAATAGCCATATTTTTTAGTGGGACCAAATGGCACCTAAGGATTTTTATACCAATGATATTGTGAAAACCATAGTAGAAGAACTTTTAGTAGAACACAAACTCAAATAATCTGACTCGTTGGGAAGTAACTTAGTGCTATTGGAAAAACGGATCAGACCGGTAAGGGGCAAAATGGTCAATTCACCCTTAGAGGTGACTTTTGGCATAAATGTCCATTAAAATGTAGGAAATTAAAATTATGAAAGATTGATTAAAAGTGAAGAGGTGTGTGAAAGAAAAAGAAAAGGAAAATTGCAAATTTAAAAAGATTTATAACATCATCCATGATGCAAGCATGACACAATAAAGAATTTTAATTTAATTTAATTATTTTGAGATAAGTATAAAAGGAAAGAAATGAATGACAAAAATTAAAATTTTGAAATTTCTCTTAGGGAGTTTTGAATTTCAATTGGCAATCAATGCCAACACAATTGTAACCCAAAATGTGGTATGTGGGTGCAATTAGAACTAGTATACCCCTTAAGTATGAAAAAGTTAACATTTTACCTAATTAGCCAAATGAATAGTAATCACCATAATAAAAAACACAAAGAACTTGACTTATGAAACCTTATAAGTGAAATTAGAGTACAAAAATTTAATTGTTGGACTTATTGTTAGAAATAATTTGGATAAATTTTAAAACACCTTAATTTTGTGTTTCAGTGGGAAAAGAGCCTTCCGAAGAAGGAAATAAACAGGAGTGAATTAAGGAAAAGCTAATACGAGGTTTGTGCGCATTAATTTTTTCACTTCTTATTTGCTACTGGAAAATTTATTTAAATACGTTTTGGAAATAATTTGTGCTTATTAATGCCTTGAGAAATGTTGTGTTGCCTACTTTATAAATGAAAATTTGGAATGAAAATTGCTTAGTGTTTTGCATGAAATGTTTGAACAATATGATTTTGAATTTGGTTTTGGATTCACACTTGGCATGGCAATATCACTATGTTCCTCCTCCATTTATGGGGTTGAGATTGACTATGTTCATCATTCTCTGGCTTGCCAGTTTGAGGTTGAGATTGGATGAGTACTCATATAGCTAGCTAGCCACCTCCCTCATTGATTTCCATTAATGGGGTTGAGATTGCGTTATCGTAGTGTACAACACAGCATTGATTGGAAATTTTGTGTCATGACCTAAGTTATGTTATTGATTGGCAACACTATGATTTATAAATTATTTTGATAAAATGGTATTATAAATATTGACATCAATTTTGTGAAATGTGATTGTGAAAGGTTTTAAATTTCTGTTTATCAATGAATGCTTTTATTTTCAGCAACTTTAAAATTTTTATTATACACCACTGAGTAAAATTACTCAGCGATGGTTTTTTATTGCTGTCGCAGATAGAGGAAATAATAAAGCAGCAAAGTGAGCTACTATAGTGGCAAAGAAGTACCTTTTAAGGACTTTTTTACAGGTATAATATTTTATACCCTTGTAATTTCTTTTGATGTAAATATTTTGGTTCATATGTATCTATTGAACTAATCGAGCAGCTGTACCTTAAAGTTTGTATTAATAATATTTTTGGTTTTCCTTTCTGTCAATTGAGACTTTTATATGTAAATTGAGTTAAAATTAATGATGATGAGATTTATTGAAAATTTATTGCATTGTGTTGATTGAAATGATTTGGATTGTTGAGATTAATTGGAGTTGTGGTTGAGAACTTTACTGGAAGTGTTTTTAATAGGTTTTTGAAGAACTGTTTTCTCAAATTACAGCCGGCACTTTGTCGAAATTTTTGTAAAATTTGCGAAAATAATGAATTATTTAAAAATTTAACTCATAACCTAAACTCCAATTAATGGCTTTTTGATAATGATTTAACATCACTTTATGTAACGATCGGGCTCTAACCATTGCTCAGCTTCTAATGGATCCATAGTTCCTTTAAACTTTACTTATATAATCCCATAAATTGAGTTCTTTGTGTTCTTGATTATAGTGGTTACTATTCATTTGACCATTAGGTCAAAATGTTGACTTTTTCACACTAAATAGGTATACCAATTCTCATTACACCCACATACCACATTTTGAGTACCTAATTTGTTGGTCTTGGTTGCCATTTCAATTTCTAAGTCTCCTAAGAGAAAATTCAAATTTTCAGGTTTTGAAGAACTGTTTTCTCAAAATACAGCCCGTACTCTGTCGAAATTTTTATAAAAATTGCGATAGTTTTAAATATCCAAAAATTTGATTTGTGACTTAATGTCAATTAAAAGTTTTAATATTTGTGAAAAAAATTTACCCACCAACTTAAAAATGTATAGAAATTGTTTTAAAATCCCTTGTACTATGTTTAATGGGTTACCGGTAGGCGAAGTATGGTAATTCGTTAGGTGTACTACGGGATCATGTTATGCCTTACAGAAGAGTAGGGTGTGACATGTTTAGTGGTATCCTAGTGATTAGTTCCCCTATTTTATATATCATTACTTTTTGAACCCAAGACCATCTCCGTGCTTTGTCGATGTGGGATTTGCCTAAGGACCTTTCTCTCCCCCTTTCGGGACTCAGCGTCGTCACTGAGGTTTGCCCCACCATCGCCCAAGAGGACACGCGAGTAGCTCTGATACCAATTGTAATGATCGGGCTCTAACCACTAGAGAAATTATCCGCTTTGGCTATAAGCCTCATGGTTTTGTCCCATAGGTGGAATGGAGAACTTCCTAGGAGGTCACCTATCCTAGGATTTCTCTCAAGCGAATACGCTGAACCCTGGAGTTCTTCCAACTCTCTAGGCCATTTCACCAAAAGGCGCCTCTTATCATCCCTAATAAATCTACTATACTTCAATATTACTTTAATTACAAAACTCAAAAATAAATTTGAATATTATAATAATTTGCATTTTAATTACATACCCAAAATAATATTACAAAAGTTCTTGTACAACTGCTCAACCAATTTACATACATATAATTACATGCATACATCAAAATCTAATGTACAAAGGTATACCTCTAATATACCCGAAGTTAATCTCAATGAGTCTTCAAGGCGCAGCTACCGGAAATCTCACTCGGCTACTCTATCTTTACTTTCACCTGCGACAGTATACAAAGCTATCACTGAGTGGTGAAATCAATGGTGCACAACCATGATTTAAAACATAATATACAATACCTTACCAAAATTTTATTGGCAATGAATATTTTGATTTTTGAAATTTAATGTACAAGGGTATACCTCTAATATACCTGAAGTTAATCCCAATGAGTCTTCAAGGCGCAGCTACCGGAATTCTCACTCGGCTACTCTATCTTTACTTTCACCTGCGATAGCATACAAAGCTATCACTGAGTGGTGAACTCAGTGGTGCACAACCATGATTTGAAACATAATATACAATACCTTACCAAAATTTTATTGGCAACGAATATTTTGATTTTTGAAATTTTGATTGAATTTCAAGATTTCTAAATTCTTTGCTAAAATTTTGGTAAGGTATTGTATATTATGTTTTAAATCATGGTTGTGCACCATTGAGTTCACTACTCAGCGATAGCTTTGTATGCTGTCGCAGGTGAAAGTAAAGATAGAGCAGCTGAGTGAAATTTCCGATAACTGCGCCTTGAAGACTCATTGAGATTAACTTCGGGTATATTAGAGGTATACCCTTATACATTAGATTTTGATGTATGCATATAATTATATGTATGTAAATTGGTTGAGCAGTTGTATAAGAACTTTTGTAATATTATTTTGGATATGTAATTGAAATGCAAATTATTGTAATATTCAAATTTATTTCTGAGTTTTGTAATCAAAGAAATATTGAAGTATAGCGGATTTATTATGGATGATAAGAGGCGCTTTTTAGTAGATTGGCCTGGAGAGTTGGAAGAACTCTAGGGTTAAGCGTGCTCGCTTGAGAGAAATTCTAGGATGGGTGACCTCCTGGGAAGTTATCCATTCCACCTATGGGACAAAACCGTGAGACTTATGGCCAAAGCGGACAATTCCTCTAGTGGTTAGAGCCTGATCGTTACACTTTACATCTTAAAATGAATTGAATTTATTTAAAATCCCTTGTAGTGTATTTAATGGGTTATAGGTAGGCAAAGTTCGGTAATTCATTACGTATACTACGGGATCATGTTATGCCTTACAGAGGGGTAAGATGTGACAAATTAAGGAACCTAATGGGTCTTTATTAATTTTAACTCCACGAAAGTAGGATTAAGTTAATTAAGACACTCTTTGTCTCACTCGAAAGGGTATCCAAAGGATTTAAGAATTAATCTCTTTGAAACCCATAATTTCCATGAGATTGGATAACCAATTTAAAAATCCCAAAATCGCTTGAATATGAATCCTCAAACTCCGAAATCGCTCTTTTATCATTGTTAATTTTTAATTAAATTTGATTGCTTGTCATTTTAATTCTTGCCATATTTCAATTTACTCATTTTAATTTACTGCTAATTTAGTTGAATCTTCATATAGGTAATTATATTATTAATTTTGCATATATAAATTTCTCACCTCAAATTATATCAATCTATCACTTGAATTTCGAAATTAGTTTAAATTAGTCAATTTTTATATCAAAAATTCAATCATTAACACAACTCTTCGAGAGAACGATATCTTTTCTATACTACTTGTATGACCTGTGCACTTGCAGTTGGACCACATCAATCGCCATTTTGATAAATTAGTATATTGTATATTTTTATAATATTGGTCAAACTTATAAAAAAGAAAATTAATTAAATTAAACCTATTTAAAGTTTAAAATTTCAAGTATATTAAATTAATGAATTTAAATATATTTGTTAATTTATTTCAACTTTATACTAAAATAAAGAATTATTTTACATTTTTTTATAAATATTTAAATTTTTAGGACTGGGTGATTGTTCGATCAGAGTAAAATGGGCAAGCTCCTTAACAAAATATAATTTTATTTACCTTTTTATCAAGTATTTTTGTTAAGAAAAAGAAAATTTTAGTATCTTTATTATTATAATTTTTATAATACTGTATCATAAAAAAAAAAAATAAATATAATATAAAAATAATAATAAAAAAAAAAAAAAAAATATAATATAATATAAATTTATATAAAATAAAAAAAAAATATATAAAGGGTATGATATGATACAAAATCAAAAAGAAATCTTGGACAGGTGTCATTTATTATGGTAATAGCAAGAGGAACTTACAGGGAGTTTGATTTTTTTTTTTTTTCCCCGATTGAGAAGAGTCTTGGCGCGCGCGCACACACACACACACACATATATATATATATAAATTCACACACATATATCCATACATGCCGAGTACGCTTCACATGGGATCTCAACTAGACCACACCAGCCCACTCATAAATAGTAATAAGATTTTTCGATTTTTTTAACAGTAAAGTAAAACACACGCACATATAGAAGTATAAGAATTATTGTACAAACACTCACACCTAATAATTATTGATTGTAAAGAATTTTAGCATATGTCTATAAACCAACACACACATCACACAACTGATGTGAGAGCCTAAAGCCTCAAGTTTGAGTTGATGGGTGTATCCATCGTTAGAATAAATTTTTATATATAAATTCACACATTATATATATATATATACTTTAATTAATTTAATATATATTTTAATATAAATATTTAATTTAATAATAATTAATTTTATTTTATATGGGTTTAAACTTATAATATATTATATGTATCTTTTATATATAAACTAATTCTTATAAAATGTATACTCCCAAGGGAACGTACGGAGTGTATAAGAATTGCTAATATCATCGCTTGACCTTCTGCCTTATTCTCAAAAAAAAGACCTTTTGGATCATCGTTAAGAATCTTATCAACTATTTTAGTTGATTTTATTGTATTTTCCACATTATCTAAGAATTCAATCTCTATCAAAGCAACCTCGTTCACTGTCCAGTGATTGCAACATCCTTTGTCTTCTTTCTAAACCCATAGATTAATTTACCTTTGCCATAACTACATAACAACCACGCCTTTTAGATTAACTACACAATTATTTTAATACACGATTTTCTTCTTTTTTATTACTTCTCAATTCCATTTTGATGTCCAGAAAATAATCGAAATGGGTGATGTTTCAAGCCCTTACATTCAGCCGCCACCTCCTCAGAAAACCAACATGCCTGTGCTATATTATGGCCTTGTAATTATTGGGACAGCAGTTTTCGGATTAGCCATGTACAATTTTATCGTCGTCAAGTGGTGCGCGAATCGTCGGCGTCATGACCAGTCTGGCCAGAGACCAACCCGGTTTGTAGAGTCAGCAGCAGCTGGCCAGAGTTTGGACTCGTTCACTTTCAAGTACAGGAAGGATGATGATATGGGCACGAGAGGCCAAGGCAGTGATTATGAATGTGCTGTTTGCTTGACGGTTTTTGAAGAGGGAGAAGAAATCAGGCAATTGCCAGGATGCAATCACTCCTTTCATGCTCCTTGTATAGATATGTGGCTGTATTCTCACTCTGATTGCCCACTTTGTCGTGCCCGAGTTGTCGCTCCTTCTTCCTTCTGTCGTCGACATTCTGTGGCAGCTACGCCAGAGAATTCTCAGGAAAATTTGCTGGGTGCAAACGTTCATTTCATGCCCCTTGTCTAGAGTTTTGGCCGTGTTGCCAAATCAGATTAATTACTTCTCTGTCCGGCACGGCGGTGCCGGAATATTCTTGGATTTTTTTCTTTAATTTTATAATTACGGGTTCTGGTCTTTTTGTATTTGTTGATTAGGCACGAAAATTTGGACAGCCTTGCAAATCCTCCTTTCTGAAGGTCTGAGCATAAGATGAAGATGATTACTATAATTGTCTGGTTTGGTCAACCATTTTCCAGTAGACGTGTTGCAAGATGTTCTGTGTTTCCATTGAGGGTTGAACTGTGCTGACAGCAGAGACGATAGGTAGGAACAGATATAGTAGCCCGCTTTGTGCATAAATTTTCTTTCCTTTCTGGTGAAAAGTTGTTAATTAGTTAGCAATTAGGTGATTCTCCTAGAAAAAAACAAGAATATGTTATAATCCCTTACTTTTGGACTCGTACAACGAGAGGCAGTAGGCATTTTTTAATCTATAGTCGCATTAAATTATCTTGGTTTCAGTGTTTAACTGATTTTTAACTACTTTTCAGCTGCTGTAACAAAAAGAACTCGATATAACAAGCAGTCCAGCAATCAAATATTAAACGTTCAAAGCACAGGAAATATATACAGGTACAGGCACACACAGAGAGAGGAGAAAAAATCAACACAATTCTTTTCTTATGCATTGCACAAATTTGTGCATAAATATATTCAAGTAAATACTTCATACAACTTCCACTTGTCCCCAAAACCAGGAGTTAAAATCCTGGGACAATTTTCACTGATGCTACACAGCCCAAACTAATGATCCTTTCACAGTTGTGTTGATGTAATTATTTTACAAGTGTAACAAGATTACATCCTTCTTAAATTATCTAACCTGGCCTGTAATTCACTATCTATCCCACTGTCATCATGCCCAGTTGTTTCCACTTGTGCAACCTTGCCTTTTGCAGCTGGTGCCGCTACAGTAGATGATGGTGCATTCACAAGCTGCAGGTACAAGAAAAAAAGATATGGTCATTATGGTTTGATGCATCTTTCATGTCCAAGTGCATAGAAAAGGAAAAGCTGACATAACAACAATACCTCTTGATTGATGTCAATTCCAATTTCATCAAGAACCTGATTCACTAGTTCTTCTGTTTCCTCCTCTTCCTCATCCCCTTCCAATGCATCATCAATGGCATCTCCCATGACCTCAGTCACCATTTCCATCCTCTCATTTTGCCTCTCAAACTCCTGCATAATTTTCTGCAGTGATGGCAAGTTCATTTGCCTATTCATCTGGCCCATGGCCTTTGTAACGCCTTTCATTGCCTCTCCCATTGCTTGTGTTGATTTCAATGTCTGTATAGCATTTCAAAAGTTCAAATGCACTACATCATTAAGACACAAACAAAAGAATGTTCCCTAGTAGTTTTCTGAAAAACAAAGTTAACAAATTTGTGAATTTAACAACACTGCAAATCTCAAGACCCACAGAAGAGGTGGAACAATACGGCCAAATAGGGTGCAATATTTTCGCATCTGTCTATAGAATTTCAGGGTATCTTAGCCAATCAAAATTTATACTAAGAAGGTCTTTTGTATTCTCAGTCGGTCACTACCAGCAGATGGCATGTTTGACCCTACAAGCTCTCTTTCTCAACTGATTAACTTCATGAAACAGATATTTTTTGTGATCTGCATGATCTATCTTTAGTCTTATTTGAAGTTTCATTACACATCACTTTAAAATGATGGCTTTGCAACTTGCAACTGACCTATGACTTCACAGTTGCACACTCACCTATAAGACTTCCCAGATTGCATGCAAGACATCCAAAAAAGAGTGCTATTTGTATAATTTAGTAGATATATACCACGAAAAAAGCCAAAAACTGATTATTCTTCCAAATAAGGGTTTAGAAAAAGAAGCTGAGTTATTAACTTCCTATGTAATCAGCTCAGCTGGTCTCATCACAAAAGTCATACAATAATGCTAATTCGAAAAGCTATCTCAATCTTGAAGAGAATGCGTCAGGCCTTAGATTGAACAGTGACAAAAAAGCGCAGAATAAAGCAAAGCATACCTGAATTCTAAGAGACACACCCTGGAGTTGTGACTTCAGCTTATAGAACTTTTCAATCTGATGTCTTGTCCTAATAAGGTCCTTTGCCATTACTTTGACAGCTCCCTGCAAAAATATCATGGAAAATAAAATATATGTGAGGTGTTTAATTCCTTTTTCATTTAAATTTTCAGATAACGAAAACATATCAAGTAAAAAAGCGGAGCAGGGGAAAAGACCTTCAATATTAAATGAATTCTCTCCAAATTAAAGCCTTTCAGTCAAGAAAACCTTACAATTAATCCTTCCATGCCCAAATTATAGCACCACTTACCAGATTAATAATATAATTTTGCATTACAATGAAATTATTATCTGAATGTCCTCCTGAGTCTAACTGATTCAATAAAACATCTAAATAATTGATTCAAACTCATCACTCAATATTAACATTTACGTCAATGAAAACTTATATATAATCACCAAACAAAACACAAAACAACATGAAATAGCTAGTCAGAAGTATAAAATTTTACGGTTGTTTATTGTGAAAATATCAACAAACATGTGAATTATAGCACTAAAAAAAATATAAGTGCAAGGAAGCAATATTCTCCATCAGCTTAGACTCTGCAGATAGAAATAGCTGACAAACACCTATAGAAGCTATTTGTAAAATAAAGTAGAAAGTAATCAGCAAAAAAAATAGTAACGCACCATCTGCCCTTGCTTAGCACTCTTCTTTATCTCGGCAATTAGTTTCTTTTCTTGAGCCTGCAGACCTTGCCTCTCCCTCTCTATCTCTCTAATGGATTTATCCAGCATCCTCTTATTTTCCCGCAGAAGTTCTAAAACCCAAAACGTATATCAGTTGAAATCATACAAAGAATAATTTGATTGAAAATGACCATTCAAATTGCAACTGCATTCACTATATCCAAAATCCTCATTCACTTATTAGGCACCTAAGTTAATAACAACCCAAAATGGCGAAATCAATCTAAAAAAAAAAAAAGATCAATTAGACAAGTTCTTGATCAAACTCACCCATTAAACAGAATCATCACAGATTAAACGTCTCAATCATGTTTCAATTCAAATCATACATAATCATAATGATAATCAAACGCCTTAAATCACCGTGTTTTAACTAAAAAAGCTAAAAATTAAAAACAGATCAATTGAACAACAACGGGCGTGGAATTGAAGAAAAGTAAAAGAACCTGCGGGGCTTTTTCTCTTTCCGAAGAGGAAACTCATGTCTAAGTAGCGGATGAACAATTCCGATTCTACCAGCAGTGACGGGGACAAAATTGATCGGATCTGATGGGGTCTCAGTCTCAGATATTGAGAGATTGCTTGCGGTGCTGATGCTTAACGTAGTAACAGTCCCGCTTTTCCTTCTTTCTATTTACTCTCTGTTTGAGTTTAGGCGAGTGAAGGGTAAAGGTAAAGCTTACTATTTTTTTCACCTTAAATGTTAATTTTTTTTTATATTTTAAATTAAAGTATAAATAAGGAAAATGTAAGCTGCAAATTATTTTATTTTTTTATTATATTTTTAATTTTTTATTATAAATTTAATTATATTTATTAAAAATAAATTTAATATATTATTATAAATAAATATCTTTTCTCTTAAATAACTATAAATATTTTCTCTGCTCTCAATCATTTATTCTTTAAATAATTTATTGTAATTATTATTTTTTTTATTTATTCTTTCAATAGTTCATTGTAATTATTATATTTTAATTATTATTTTTTTATTTATTTTTTTAATAATTTATTATAATTATTATATTTTAATTATTAATTTTTTAAAATAATTTATTATTTATTTAATTTTTATTAAATTTATGTATTATTATTTGGATTTATTAATTTTGTGATTAATTTATAGTGGATTATTATCGTTTATAAATTCAAGATTCATTGTGATGAATTTATCATTTGATAAATTATCAAATAGAAAATGATATTTTTATAATAAAAAATAATATTTTTATATTTATAATAATTATTTATTATTTTTTTATCTTTTTTTAAATATAAAAAAATATACATTACCTCTCTTTATTTTTTATTTTTTTATTAATTTACCTCTTTTTAAATAAGAGATTTTTTTATTGTAACACTCCTCGCTCTTTTTTTTTTTTTATCCTCTCATTAATTTCCCTTCTCTCATCCATCCAAACAGAGGGAAGGGAACCATCCAATATCACACGTGGCCAACTTAATGGTGGGCCCCATTTCTCTATCTAATTCTTTCATGTCGACAGCAATAGTGGGCTCACTGGATAGCTTTGGGCTTCGGCCCTTTACACTCTTCATTGAAGCCCAATATGCTATCAATGGGCCTTTCCAAGTTTAGTTCGAAAACTTCAATCACATCATGGCTATTGGAACAAGGTTCGTCTTCTTTTTATTTTGCCAAAGCGCGTAGTGAAAATCACGAAGGCAACGCGTAAGCAAACATAATAATAACTTCAGATGCCACGAGAAAACAGAGGGGGATAAAGCGAGACGCTTTTTTTCGTCTGACGAAAGCATTTGAGTTGGCGTAAAGGTTAAAAAGATTAAAAAAAACCCACGGCCACGCGATAAACGGACGTCTGAAAATCACCCTTTTCCACCTCATTTAAAGCTGCAAAAGCTGGAGTTTACAGTGGTTTTGAATCCGAAGCTGATACAATCAAAAAGATTAATGCGGTGCACACGAGTGCATGTGGGGGTGATTTGGCTTTTAAAAAACCCACGCCACTCCTGCTCCTGCACTTGCAGGCCACCTCACCTCTCACGTGCGCTTCTGTACCTTATTTTTAACATTTCACGCGCTGTTTCGGCATTTCGACATTATTGTAAAATTATATATTAATAAACTATGTTTTATTAAAAAAAATTAACATAAGAAAAATAATTCCATACGCACCAAAGCAATTGAAATCTTATAGAAGCTGCATCATAAACTAATCAAATTATTAATTATTAAAGCAGAATTCTTTTAACCCAATCCATGATCTAGTCCTGAACAATTATTCAAATACCGCAATAATTATTTAAAGATGAGTCGGAAAAATTGATTCTCACGGAATGACTAATCAACAATGAGAAATTTCACAATAATTTTTATGAGTGAGCATTCCATTCGAATCGAATCGAACTGAATTAAATTATAAAAATAATATTATATATTTTATAAATCGAGCCGAATCGAAATAAGTAAAAAATTGAATAAAACTGAACTGCTCTATTTTGATTCGATTCGATTTAAATCGATCGGTTTTGATTTTTTATTAATTTTTAATTTAGACTTGATTTCTAAGTTATTTGGTTTAATTTTAACTTTGGTTTGAACCTAATAACCATTAATCAATGAAATTAAACAATTAATATATATAAAATTAAATATAATTTATAAATTTCCTATAAAAATAAATCAATTTAAAAATCGATTCGGTTCAATTTGAACATATAAATTACCATTCGTTTGGTTCAATTCAGTTTAACTGATTTTTTTCTCTTCAAAATTGAACCAAATCGAAATAACCTAAATTTGTATAATATAAAATCGAACCGAACCGATTAAATTTTAAAACCGAACCGATTGAACTAAATTGACTCGGTTCGATTCGATTCGATTTTTCAATTTGAACCGAAATCTGCTCACCCCTAACAATTTCTATCATGTACAAGCCACAACGATAAATGATTCGGTGGTGAAGAGTTGCTGCCATAGAAAATACCGTATGTTCAGCTTCAACTAGTTGTACTTGATCCTACTTGTGAGGTTTAACCAGGATATATTTCTTCTTCCATAATTTTTAGAGGAATTTGGCAATTGAGTATTATTCTAGAATATCGATACAAAACGACTTTTTGCATTCCAAATGCCTAGGTGATAAATTATTTGCTGATGATGAGTTACTGCCATAGAAAATACCATCTGTTCACCTCCAATTAGTTGAACCTAAGCTTTAAAGAGTGTGAAAAGATTTGAATCTTAGAGAAACATATTATAATTAGGAAAAAAAAGTTAAGTACTATTCGTTCAGTTCGGTTCGGTTTAACTGATTTTTTTTTCAAAACTGAACCAAATCGAAATAACCTAAATTTGTATAATATAAAATCAAACCGAACCGATTAAATTTTAAAACCGAATCGATTGAACCAAATTGACTTGGTTCGGTTTGATTTTTTAATTTGAACTGAAAACTGCTCACCCCTAACAATTTCTATCATGTACAAGCCACAACGATAAATGATTCGATAGTGAAGAGTTGCTGCCATAGAAAATACCGTCTGTTCAGCTTCAACTAGTTGTACTTGATCCTAGTTGTGAGTTTTAGTCAGGATATGTTTCTTCTTCCATAGTTTTTAGAGGAATTTGGCAATTGAGTATTACTCCAGATGATCGATACAAAACGGCTTTTTGCGTTCCAAACACCTGACGATAAATGATTTGCTGGTAAAGAGTTGCTGCTATAGAGAATACCATCTGTTCACCTCCAATTAGTTGAACTTGAGCTTTAAGGGTTGTGGAAATATTTGAATCTTAGAGAGACATGTTATAATTAGGAAAAAAATTTAAGTACTACACTTACCTTAGCAACCATGGGACAAAATTTCGAGTTGGATAATATTAATATTTAAAATTATCACTTTTCAAGCTAATAATATTTTAATTTTCAAATTTTTAAATCATTTACAGTTAAAATAATTTATTATTAGCAAATTATCACTTACAATTAGAAGTTACGCATACTTATGCATGCATACAACAACCTAAATATTAAAAAAATTAATAAATAATGCAAGTTGGCTAAACTTAGGGACAAATAGGGTTTTAAGTGAAAAAAAAGGGGCAAGTGACAGCTTTGAGTTGATGATCAATCTAATTAGAAAAGTACAAGCGTACAGCGTATACATATACTTCATGCAGAGGCTGCCAACCGTATGTGACCAATTATGTAGCCTTGTATTAAGACAAGTGTGGTTCGAGGTGGTCATCAATTTGTAGTTGTTCTTGCCTGTATAAGGCTATATGTACTAACCCAATTAAGAATTGACATGCAACTAAAATAATGGTAGGTTCTACTAAAAAATACAATAGGTCTCATTGTAAAATATAATTTATTGATTTTTAATTGGTTGTGTTTTTTATTTTATATACCTTGGTGTTTTAAGATTTTCTCATCAGTTTATTAAATATCTCACACAATTAGGTATACGAGTAATGTATCGTTTTAAAGATTTGATCAATTCCTTCCTCTCTAACTAACTTTTAAGTGTGAGTTAGATTTAATCTATTCTTTTGCCACAATTCGAATTGAAATCCATAAGTTCGATTCAAAATTTAGAAAAATCAAGATCAATTTAAAATTAGATCATAAGCAGTCTAAGTGTGGGAAGCCTAAGAGAAGCAATAGCAGAGACTTAGCTAGAGAGCCGGTGGGTGGTCTTCAAGGGGAGGACTTCATGGGAATATTGCACCACATGGTCTTGTTAGAAATTATGATCCAAATTCTGTTGTAAGCCAAAGATATGTTGTTTGGTTGGTGAGAAACATACCCACTATTGCTTTCTGGCCAAATACAAATGGTGGGATATTTTTTCAAATTTTTGAGTGGTATTCTAGTCTAAACTTGTAGCCTTTAAAATCGTTGCGTATATATCTGCCTTACTCCAAACATTCCTACTCTATTATCAGCCATTTCAAAGGCTTTTCTGCCATACCCAGAACATGATGCTTTGTTTTTTTTTAATATATGGTTTCAGCCGTATAAGATATGATCACTATCACGAGGATTGAAGTCCTTACATCATATTTAGTTACGTCTATATATATTGAGAATGTTTAATTATTAAAAATTACTGAGAGAAATGACTCGAGAATTTTAAAATCTCGTATTTGATTTGTACACAAATTTTAAATTTTCATAAAAGTAAAAAAAAAAAAAAAAAACTTTTTCTTTATTCATGAATTTTCCAAGCAATAGTGATAATCCAAAGGTATTCTCCTTGAGAGAAAAGAGGAATCTTGGCCTTGGCATTTATCTTTCTTTTAGTTGAGATATCTTGGTTTCTCTTCTTTTTGGGTATGGGGCTAATTGAGAGGGATAGTGTGTAAGTCAACGATGGTGTCCTCTCGAGACTCATTGGTGTCCCATATAATCTAATCCCCCCTTGGAATATAAAATATATATTAAATTTCAAAATTTTTAAAAAAATATAATTATTAAACTTCTAAATGTTATAAAAATATAATGAAAAATTAAAGCGTGTATAAATTATGTTTGTATATTTATTAATTACAATAATTAAATAATTATATTTTTATAAGATTTATCTGTTAAATGATATATAATTAAAAATAATAATATTACATAACTTTTTCAATAAAGATTAGAAAAAGATGGGTTGAGATGGTAGAATGCGAAGGCAAGCTTTTATATTTTCCCCTTTGGTGAAAAGTTAGATTGGATTTTTGCTAGCTATCATGTCTAATCCTGCTGTATTTTGACTTGTGAGATTCTTTATTTGTGACCCTACTTGTCTCCGATTCAAGTATAATTATTCACCTGTATTATTTAGTGTATGCAACATTGAGATCATTCATAGATTACCATTTGCCACTTTTCTTCTTCACATTTTCTTGGTTTCAAAAAATTTTCTATCATGGTAAGAGAATCAACTTGTTTCATTACAATTGTTACCACTTGGTGAGATTCACGTATATACAATAATTTTATTATAATTGCTAATTTTAATAGAATTTATGTGAGAATTACTGTAATTAATAATTAATATCAATTTTATTGTATAATTTTTTCAAAGATAGGCATTGAATAGCAAGAGTACCAAAACTAGGGGAAATTTTTGAAAACCTCTTTTGTAATGATTTTCAAGGTGGGGCAAATTTACTTGTGAGGTTGAGGCCATGTGCTAAGGCTGTGAAAAAGCAAGGACATTTATTCTTATGGGGGGGAAGATTTCTCCTACTTTTTTCACCTTTTATGTATTGCTTTAGCAATTCACAGGTGTGAAGTGAGAGTGTTGAATATTTCACTGTTTTCGCTGCCCATTCTTCCAGAACAGAAACTGAAATAATTGATTAAAAGATAAGTTATTTGATTAATCCATACAAATAATTACATTGATTGATTTCACCATGAATTACAGGATGAAGCCATTAGCAATAGCCTGATTTGTTTTCAAACTCGTAGTTTCATAAACTGGTAGTTCTTCTCTGTACCTTGCAATTCCAATAAGATGATCTAGCTCGAAAAGATCAGAGCTTGAGCAACTCTCATCATCTTCGTCGCTATCTTCATCATTTTCAACATAACTGTGAAAACCCCTGAAATCAAATTCACCGATATTCTTCTTCTGATAATTCCTGATATAATTTGCTCCTTTAGCAACATCAGAATTCTTGGCAATCTTTTGAGGCACCGGCATTGGCATCAACCCAGGATCATCTTCATAGATACATTTATGACCACAAGGCCTAGAATCCTCATCAACAATCACACTAACAGGATAGAATCTAACTGACCTTTTATTTTTATTGCTCTGTTTCCCTCTTGAGGGTGGGGTTTTGCTCAAACAAGACCTCGAAAAGGATGTCACCGAAGAACATGTAGATTTTGATTTACGCTCGGAACTCAAATCATCCACGGCCCCAATGGAACACATTTTTACTTTCTTCGCACTCCCTGAGGTGAAAATAGAATTGAGAAAGCTGGCAATGCGACTTCCTGGTGAAATTGGTTGCTTTACTTTCTTTAATTCTCCATAGATTTTCATAGCTCGTAGCTTTGTCTTGGTAAATCCGCCTTCACACTTGGGCTTCTGTTGCTTTTCTGAAATTGGCTTGATTCTTTGTGGGGTCAAACTTGATACCCTTGTCGATTTTTCCTTGACACTCGACTCGGCTTCAGAGGACGAGAACACTCCAACACTTCCTCCTGATCCAGAGCTAGAATCCGAAGAAGTGGAAGTAGAATTAGAGTGCATAGAACTACGAGTGCTTTGCTTCTCCATCCAGCTTTCAATCATGATATCTCGTCGAAGATTAGATATTTCTTTCTCTTCTTCAAGAAACGCATCTCGCTGGCTGGTAGAAACAGAGTTGGGGGTGGTGCTCTGTTTCCTGATTACCGTAGTTTCTCTATATTGACTGAAGAATTCCTCTTCACCACCATTGTCGTCAATCGAACGATAAATGGCATCAAGAAGGGAAGAAGAAAAAGATGGGGTTCTTCTTGTTTGAGGAAATGTGTTATCCTTTTCCCCGGAAGATCTCTCCATCTTATACATGTTTATTTACAGAGGTTGGGTTGGGCTTATAAAGATAAGCAGAAGAAAGAGCGAAGGGTGAAGATGAAAGAAGATCAAAAGACAAGGAGATTTAGTTTAAGGAAGTCGTGAGTTATAGTGTCTGCCAAGAGAATGTCAAAAGCTGCAAGACACATGAATGGAGTGGCAAGTAGGTCATGTGAAGAAGACATAAAGAGAAATTTCTTTTTCTTAAAAAATGGGAGGAGAGAGAGAGAGAGAGAGGAGTACAGAAATTTCCCTGTTGGGTAAGGGTTTTCTCTGCAGGCGAAGATGTACGGCTGAGCTTTGAATAATCAAGATTCAAGAAAAAGAAGAAGGCATGAAGAAAACAGAGCAAGGAAAGATTTTAAAGGAAAGAGCGCGCGTGCGGGTAAATTATAGTTGGGAGTTTGACAGGGTGGCAGTTGAGTTGAGTGCAGGGAATTGCTTTTCCTTTCATTACTTTACTGTCTGTTTTTTATTTTATTTTTTTATAATTTCTTTTTTTTTTGTCAATATTTTATAATTTCTTTTTACTGGTGGGTATTGGGTAACGTGAGATTAAAAAAAAAAATTGAATTCGGTGCATTTAATATAAATTAAATTTTATATAAAAATAAATTTAATAATTATTAAATTAAATATTTATATTAATATATAGGTAAAATTTAATAATATATATATATTAAATATTTATTTTAATAATTAATAAATTTATTTTTATATAAGTTTAAAATTTTTTTCTTAGCTGCACCCAAATTAATTTGGTAATGATTATGATTGAGAAACTTGGGGTAACTGAAAATTAAAGATAGCTCAATGCAAGTTGAAAACAAAGTTTTTCTCATTGATTTTCACTAGATCTTGTCATAAGTCTCTTCACAAGCTTTTCTTTTTCCTGTGTGCAAGTTAATTACAAATCTGGTTGCTGCTAAGGAGGAGAGATTGGCATTAATGGGTATGCTTATAGAGCTAACTTCAGGGGTTGGTGGGTCCAATAAGAATGAATTTGGTATTTCAAACAGTGATTTTCAGACTTAATTATCATTAGTCACTTAATTTTTTTTTAAAGTGATCATTATGAGTATAATCTTACCCAATGTTGATATGGATTTTTTTTTATCATTAAAATTATATTTTTAAACAAATATATAAATAAAAATACATACCTTGGGTTTCTAAAAACTATCTAAATTGAATATGTAAATAAATGTTGTTTTTTTTTAAGGAAATAAATGTTGTTAAAAAATGAAATTATAGCCTATTTGACAATATTAATTATTCTAATAATTATCAGTTATCTTATTAACCGTTAACTATTAAATATTAATTATTAATAATTAGTTATTTATACAATAATTTAAAATAAAAGTGTTTGTTAAAAATATTTATTAGATTAATTGTTAAATATAAAAATAGTAATATTATCTTATTGATTATTGTCAAAATATTTTCTCAACCTCTAAGAGTTATGAGATATAACTTTTCATGAACTACTCTCTCGACTTTTAAATATTACTATAAATACTATATTATTAAACGGTATAAATAAGGAAGGCAACGTGTTGACTATAATTAAAATATTAAATATTATTTTAAAAATTATTATCGAATAAGGTAAAATTAAAATAAATTGAAGTTATATTTTTTTAATTACAACTTTTTTTTTTAAGAATTTAATTGCAACAAATTTGAAGTTATATAAAAAATCATCAGTTGTAAATATAATTAACCTAAATTTACCATGAACATAAAGAGTCAATCTTTGAAGTGTGGAATCCTAGGACACTCACATTGAGCTACTCTTTGGCTTGGCTCTATTGAATCTTGTGGAAGATATAATTTTGTTTTGGTCATAACTACTAATTTTTCTATGTTATTATTTTATTTTAATAATATAATTTAATATATAATTTATATTTTTATAATTTTTAAAATTATAAATTTTTAAAATTATAAATTTTTAATTAATTATAATTTTATATTAAATGTTAATATATAGTTTTTAATAGCAAATGGTATAGTTTTATATTTGACAAAAAAATATAAAAATATATAACAATTAATTTTAAATTTTTAAATAACTTTATTAATAAATATTTTCTATTAATTTTTAAATTAAATAATATATACAAATAAAAGAATAAAAATAAAATAAAATTACATAGATCATATGACAAATTTTAAAGTATTATTATTAAAATTCTTAAATTTTTAGGAAGTCTAACAGATGTGCAAACCGTATGGCTTTCCGGGTCATGGCTATCCTTACTTCGAGTCCCCTCCCCTGGAGATCTGTTCTTTGCTGTTGGGGGATACCGTGGGTATTTTCACATTCAAATCGTTTTTCTGATAAAAATATAATTTTAAATTTTATTAAAAAAATAATTAAAAAAAAATATTTTATTATTTTAATATTTTTATAATTAAAATTTATTAAATTTTAAATTATTTTTTAATATTCTATATTTTACTATATTTAAAAATATAATTTTTTCAACATAATTTTAATATCAATGCCAAACAGACCCATAATGCCTTATGTGTTTTCTTATCTAAAAAAATTTCTTAAATTTTAAATATAAGAAATATTTTAAAAATAAATGTTTTAAATTTATAAATAATGTTTTGGTGAACAACTACATAATATATAAATATAACTTTATAAAAATATAATTTATTATTTTTTTAATTAAATAAAAAATTTAATAAACATATTATTCTTTTAAAAATATATAATTTGATGAGTAGAATTGATGTTGGCTAATATGATAAAGTTAAATTTTTTTATATAAAAAAATAAAAAATAAAAAAAGGGCTAAGTGACAATAAAGGAAATATATTCCACGTCAAACAAAAATTGCTATTGACACAATACGTTTGAATTCCTAATACAATATGTTTGGTTTAAGGGATTTTTCAAAAGAATTGATGGATTTGGGAGAAAAATAAGAAAAAAAAAAGCCCAAATTTTTAACATTGATAGACATAGGCTCTTTGGGCACCGCTGCTTTATTTGGACAGCGATAGTGGGCTCAGTGGATGCCTTTACAACAATAAAATGGCATAAACTTTCTAAGGAATACTAAGAACAAAGCCCATCATATCCTTGTATATGGGCTCTTTAACAAAATTGGGTCCTAATATTCTCGAGAGTAAGCAGTTCTAACCCCACAATGGCCCATCTAATATTAGACCCAATTGGAGACCATGTTTTGCCCACTGAACTTTGGCGGTATTTGCCATCATATTTTTCAAACAGGCTTCGTTGAAATAAATTATTTTAAAAAAAAATTCAAATAAATTTGCATAAATTATGTTTGATCTTTATTTATTTTAAAATGAAAAATTTTTTAAATAAAAAAGAGTTTAATTTATTTTATTTAAAATATAAAAATTAATAAAGAAATAATTAAATTAAATTAAATTCTCTTAAAATTTTATATTTCAGATAAGAGGACAAAGTAATATATTATATTAAAAAGAAAATAGAGAGATAGATTTATCGACATTCATTACATTAAAAAAAAAAAATTTCATTACATTATTACAAAGACTTGTTCTCCTGGACTATTGGTGTACAAATATATTTTTGAAACTAAATTTAATAATTTTAATTAAACGTTTATATTTAAATTGATTTATTTATTATATATATTTTGATTAATTATATATTAATTATAATATAAATGTTTAATTTAACAATAATTAAATTCCTTTTATTCACCTTATTATTTATTATTAAATCATGTGAATATGACATCAATGTAATGTCGTTTTAAAATCAATTACTGATAGCAGAAACCAGCTACCTGCTAAGTATGTCACTTTATACTTTATTAATGACGATGGTGTTGTCTTCAACAGATTCCGGCGACAATGTTGCCATCTCTCCTCGTCCTTTGTCTAACCCATGATGCTCTCTGATTTCAGCGAATGTTTCTTCCGATAGAAATGTGCTTTCTTCTTCCAATAATAAATTTTGAACTCAATCAACCACTCCATGAATTGGGAAGTTTTAGTCATTCGATGGAATACCAATATCTATTTCTAAACTGGATTTTATTTTGAGAAAATTGTAAAAAAATCCTAAACTTTACTACTTTTTACAATTACATCATAAATTAAGAATTTTTACAATTATATTCTGGACTTTGATTCACAGAACAATTTGTGCTTTGGCTTACATCAGATCTCCTATTTGTTTTTCTCTTTTTCCTGTTGTTGTCATTGGAATGATGGAGTATACAAATTTACATGTAAGCATCGCTTGAAAGTTGAAAACGAAAGACAGAGAGCAAAAGAGGAAGAGATAAAAACACATTCTTTCATTGATATTGATACTGATGTGTTGACCACCCATATAACTGCGAATACACAACCGTTGCTCCTTACCCACCCACAATTAAAAGAAATTGTTAAAATATATAAGATTAATTTAAGAACTTGATCCCAATCCCACAAGGGTATACCCATGCATCTACCAAGTTGAGGAACTTCATTTGAAGTCAAAAAACTTTTTCCAAGGATCACGCCAGGAGTCCCCCAAAAATCAAGGCGCCAGCAGCACCTGTTTAGATTCTCCATGGAAGGGATTCTACTAGTTTGGAAGGGAAAAAGAAAAAAAAAAAAAAAGAAAAGGAAAAGAAAAAGAAAAAGAAAAAGTAAACACACCCCCACAATCTAGACAGCACGAGCAGCCGCTGTTTTCGCTCGATTACAAGTATTGTTCGTGTATCCTGGTTCGATTCTCTTCCCACCACAGTCTAGCATGCATCTCCCCAAATTTTTCCCGGCTGCCACCACATTTGGACATTTGAATATAGTAAATCGAGCAGTAAATGCAATTTTAAGCAAAAAGAAAAAAAAAAAAAGGAAACTCTAATGGGTTATCCAACTTCAGATTTCGCAATCTTAAATAACTCGGAGCAAAAACTCAATTTGAAAATATTGATAAATTCATGCTATACTTGTACCGTTTGTCAGCAAAACTAGAAAAGATTATTGTCCTGTTTGGCATTACTATTGAAACTGCTGCTGAGAATATCACTTTTTTAAATATACCAGTTTGAGAGTGTTATTTAAATTTGATCAATTTTAGTCATAAGAATACTAAAATAACAAAACAGTTTTTTTCAAAATATTTTTCTCAACAGCATCTTAAATTGTGCTTTTATTCAGAAAAGTAATTTTAGGTTCTGAGACTCAATGCCAAACAGGACCTATATAATAAGTGGAAGCAGCATGATGGGCAACAGTAATTTGTTTCTAAAGGCTGTCAATTCAAGTCATAATTATATGTAAGTTGGCTCAATTACAGCCTGGTATAACTATCATCAAGTCCAAACAAAATGGATTGAGTCAAATCAAACCCACTCAAGCACTTGTTCACAGAGCATCATCAACTGATCAACAATGTTTTTTTGTCTGTAAAACTATGGGGGAAAGTGTTGCCAACAAACAAGTTAGATTGTAAACCCAGATACTTATGTTGTCTTCCTGTATCACCAACCATACGGAGCTAATAATGAATCCAATACATAGGCTTGATAAACTAGCAATAATTGCTAAATCAGATCATAATCCTGGCAGAACCATAATATTTGACCACAATACATGGTCCTCTAATTGAGATATAGCAGACTGATCCAACAGTCCATATCAGAGACCTTAAAGCTTTTACACTGAAGCGTCGCATTGACATGTACTTGTTTATTATGCACATCATATTTTCTCTATATCAGGCCATATATCGGGCCATACTGGCTGCTAATCATAAGAAAATTCAAGTGACTAGAATTCAGGTAAGGGGCCATTATATCTTCTATGTCAACAAGCAAGAAGATTAGATAGTAGTGAATCTAAGGATCCCAGAAAATGATATATGCATCCCATTTCTAGCATGTGGGCTAAAATGAAACCAATAATGGAACCGATAATTTCATGGCCATCCTGATACCCTACACAAGCATGTTTGCATATCACATTCTTCATCCAATTTAGGAACTAGTTTGCTAGTTCTATACACATGGCATGCTTTTTGAGAAATAATCAATTAGCTTGTCACAGAGTTATAACAGAATCTTACCTGAATCTAACTCTTCTCAGCTCCCTTTTGCCACCTGGCAAGGCTCTGATAGTTATGTAAACTCCTGGTTCATCCTGTTCCACCCATTCAGTTTCCATGTCACTAGCATTGCTGATTGACAGCTCTCCTGAGCGATCTGCCTCCCTTGATGAGCTGCTTCTTATAGAAGCATCCATTGACGATGTTTCTGTCTTGGCCCCACTGATACTAGAGAGTTTTGGGGTTGAGGTGAGACCACCTGAATCACAGTAATGACGGGCTTGCATTGGATGATGATCCAGTGAATCTGAGGATGAGTAGCCCATTCCCATCCCTGTTGGTCGATAGAAATTACGAGGCAAGCGTTCTCTGGTCAGTGGTGGTGTTACAGGGCTATCTTCTGCAGACTCCATCTTTGTGCTCTGTACCAGGTTTTAAAAAAAGACGTTATTAGCTTCAAAATATTTTGACTTCGTCACTCCGTAGGTGCAGAATGGGAAGGAAGTACATCTCACTCCCAACATGCCAGCAGTCTACACAACTAATGCCAGTCATTAAAATGAAGCCTATTATTTGGGTTATCATTGCCTCAAAGTGGCTTATATGAGATGATTAATTGATTATGTTCTCCTTGATCATGTCACCATGTCATTGTTTGAGAAGTGATGACTAATGTGGTTACTCACCTCATCTTCTGATCTTGGGGTTGTTGGAAGTGGAAAAGCTTGGCGATTAAACCTCTGGACATTGTAAAGCTCCATGACCCTGTCATAGTTCTCTGCCCACCATCTTTGAGCTTGCCACTTGTTAAACATGTCTCGACTAAATAAAGAAAATTAACTACATTCAGAAGCCATGATATTCATGAAAATATGATGATAAAACAGTGAATTAGTGATGGCGTGAAATATTTGGCACGTGCTTGCATGTGATAAAGGGTAATGCAATTAGAAAAAAAATACTACTATATAATGTGATTCAACAAAAGACAATGTGAATTGGATCATGGGCTTCGCCAATATGACAAACAAAAGTCAAGCATAACGGGATAAAATTACCCTTCGAAGAATTTATTGAAATCCTAAAATATTTTTACCTATAGCGTGATCAAGTATGCACGCATCTCGCTATCAGTTGTTCACATGCCAATGGATTGAAGCCTTCAAACCACTCTTGGTTAATTATACTAGGCGACTAAATTGGACACCAAGCACTTTTAGACAAAAAGAATCAATAGGGCCACTTTACTTCAAGAGGATTTCAGTGCATGAAATAGAATAAACATTTTAGGTGGCAACAACATAATAGTGGATGTCTAATCAGTCAAAACACATAGGGGGAATCAAACCAACCACAACCAATGGCATCATTACATTAATAAATCCAAAGCAAAATAATTGGATATAATGTGAAAGTGTTTTGGGATTGCAAAGTCAAAAAAGGAATAAAGGAAAAATAATTAGGAAGAAATTTTGGTGGGAATAGAACTGAGAGTCAAATGTGAGCTTTAAGGGGTCAAAAGAAAAATCCAACTGCAGTTTTAACCATGAACGTTCTTATCATTGTCCCCTTTGAAACAAGAAAGGTCTGTTCATTCTCTATCCATGTCCATGTTGCTGCAAATATCGGCTCACTAGGAGGGCATGTTTTGTCTTGTATGTAGCTTTGGAGCGGCAGAGGATGTGGGCTATCTTTAACAACATGACAAAAAATTGGTCACATAAGGTGACAAGGCCACGGAGAATCAGGCGCGAAAGAACAAAAAAATTTGAAAAAGAAAAAGAGCAGAGCCTTCTCCGACACAGCGACAAGCCTTGGTGAAAAAGGAACCCAACACAATCAGATCTGCCCCACCACCACCAATGAGGCACAATGAGTTCCCCTTTTGGACTTTTCTTTGATTGCTTTTCACTCCGCGTGAATTTTACTGTACGATGTGGGTCCTCCTCCTAATTCCCCCATTTGAACCCCAGACGCAGAGTATGGAATTGGATGCTTTATTCAAATGATTTTTTTTTTTAAATAATCATTTTATTGAATTAAAAAAAATTAAATCCCATTAATGTAATTTTAATTTTAATATTTATTTATAAAAAATTTTTAATATTTAAACTATTTATTTAGGTAAGAAATAATTAATATATAAATTTTATAAAAATATTTTTCATCATTTGATGATCATATTAAATAATAATATATGTATATATAAATATTTTTATATTTTAATAAATTTATTAAAATTTAAAAAATAAAAATTAATTTTTTAAATTAATTTTTTTTTATAAAATTAAGTATTTTAAATATTAAAAAATATACAAAATATTTTTTAAATAATATTTTTTTATAAAACAAACGCCTTAATTATTATTTTTTATTTTTATCATGCCTAGACTGCAATTTAACCCTAACATAATGGCAATTTAGGAATTCACTATCTCCGTTCACACGTACATTTTCCTTTTTTTTTTAAATTCCATAAAATAATAAAAGTAAATAAATAAATATAAGAAAATATCCCAATAATCACTTAGCAGCCAATGAATGATGTATACTAATCCGCTAGCGTCCACCCTCACTATCAACTGTCAACACTAGAAACAGTACTAATGTTGGAATTACACACACGAAATGCACAGTCATGACTCACAAGGCACCGTTCGATCAAAGATCAAAACTGCCAAAAACTGAATCTATAGCTTAGTCATATAAAAAACGAATCAGGACCGTCAAATATCTAGTCAAAATCTGGTCAACTACGATGGCGTACCTGAAGCGTATCCGCTTGAGATCATTTCCTCCGCGTGGAAGATAAACGAAAGTGATCAGAACACCGGGTTCCACCTGGGCCACCCACTCTTTGGGTTCGTTCTCTTCGACGAAGACGACGGGCGGGTCTACCCGGCGCCCACTGCCATTCACTGAGTTTGGCGTCCCCTCGCCACTCGAGCTCGATATCCCTTTCAGCCTCGCCTCCATCTCCTTCCCCCATGTCCTAGGCGTCGTAGAACTCGAGCTTCCGGTCCGCCGTAACGACCAACGGAAACGATCCGACTCTGCGTCAGACTCGTTCCAGTTCCTGAATCGGGTCTGAGTTGTTGGTGCCGTGCATGGATTGCAGTGCCGGTATGCTCCAGAGGCCTTCAGCGCCATGTCCCTAAGCTATTAAGAAATAGAAATAATTAAACCTTGAATTACCAAACGGAGTGGGGTCAGGGTTTTAGAATTTGGAAGTACCTGAGTAGTGAGGGACTTGATCGCTTGGTGGTGTTTGGTGTTGGGAGTGTTTGTGGTGGCGGACTCATCGGGTTGACTCAGCGAGTCATCGCCTGGTTGCTTCGATCGAGCTATACACGTCAGCATTTTTCAATTCTGAGAGGAGATAAAACGAATCTGTATCACTCCACAAGAAAACGCTAACAGTTTAGACACATTGTCAACTTCGATAAAATCAGACCTTTGATCGTTTTCTGACTCAGAGACTCGAATTTCACCTCAAATCCAAGCTGCAATAATCAACATATAAGAAACCATCAATGATTTTCAAAACCAGGGATTCAAAAAAAAAACCTCTGCGAACTGAATCAGAGATGAGTGGAATTGAATTTCAGGTAATGAAAATTGATAAGCATATAGAGTCCATACACTTAGAAATTAGAAGAATGAAATCTGAGGAATCAGTTTGGCTTCAGGGTCGCAGCGCGAAATACGAGATAATCCTATCAAGCAATGCCCATGCAGTGTTTGAATGCCCACTTCAGCCAACGCGATCAGAGATTCTCTGCTCAAAATTCTATGAATAAACAAACATAAGGAGAAGATTATATATTTTTTTATTATAATTATTATTATTATTAAGAGGAGAAAAAAGAAAAGAAAAGAAAAGAAAAAGAAAATGAAATGGGTGTAGAAAGCACCTCATCGGAGTTAATGGCGGAGAAGGATTGCATTGAATAGGCTGGCAACAAAGAGCCCGAAGGATCGAAATGGGATAGAAGAGAATCTTCTTGTTTTCCTTTTCAGCTTAGCTTTGGTGTTGGCTGATCGCTATAATGGAGCTTCGGTGAACTGTTGTTGAGCCTGCTTTACATTACATGTGTACCTGCTACCGGATGGTCACCGGTTGTAATATGCGCGGAAATAACACCCTTGATTCTAATAGTCGAGAAAGCTGTAGCTCACCATGCTTTGCTTAGTGCGGTACTCACTCTACAGCATCATCCTCTTTGGATGCCCAACTAAATGCTGGGTAGTGAAGAAAGCTTTAAGACTTAGATTCCCTCGTCGTTTGGTCCATGGGGAAAGTATTTAATGGTGTTTTGGCCCACACGATGGGCCTTTTTCATCTTAAAAGCCCGGAGAATACTAAAATTCCTTATGCAAGAATGCTAGGAAAGAAACTGGGAGCAATGGAAAGAGGGAGATTTTAAGGTAAATTGCGATCGGAGCAGACGTGGACAAGGCTGGTAGTTATTTAGGTCTCAAGTTAGTACACAGTGATGGCGACAGAGACGGATCCTGGAAGCCTTTAGCTTGAGGGAATTGGTCGAGTTTAGAATAGGAGAGGATTAATTGCGAGTGGACAATGGGATGGACATTTGCCTGCCTGCCTGCCCCACATTACGTTGCTCTTAAATTAAGTACGTGATGTCGTCTGCTTTTTCAGTTTTCAAATTTAAACCATGCACGCCTTTATTATCCCTTCAAAAATCAATGTGGGCAATTAATGAATTTAAATAATGTGCAGTAATTTTTTTCAATTTATTATAAATTTAAAATATAATATATATAATAAAATTACTCTATTAAATATATAAATAGATAATAAATTTGATCTGATCAAAAACCTTTTATTAGTGTGCATATATATATATTAAAATTTTATCGTAAGAGCAATTTCTGTATGGACCATTTCATACAGATTTCTACACTTCTAATTTCATGGGCCTCTTTAATACAGTGACACAAGAGGCTGTTTAGAAGGAGCCAGAAAAGTATAAATAATGAAAGAATAATAAAAGGTAAAGAGAATTATAATAAAAAAAAATTTATATTTAAAAATGAATGAAATAATAAAAATATAAAGAGAGATAATATATATTTTTTTATATTTAAAAAGAAGGAAAAAAATAAATTTAAGGGTATATATATAAAAATAGTCATGACTCTTATTTACATCAACCAATAAATCCTCATACTAGAAAAATATAAATTTGAAGCAGTTTATGATAAGATTCGAATTTACATCAACCAATAGAAGTTCACATATCTCCTATTTAGAAATTAAAATTTTATATTAATATTCAATTAATTATTTTTTATTTTCATTAATTCTCACATTTAGTAATTGATCGGTAAGCATTTAATTCTTTTAAATTTAAAAAAATTATTTCAAAAATATAAATTATAATAAAATATAATATAATTATGTAAGAATTAAATTTTTTTAATAATTAAATTTTTTTTTCCAAGTGAAATCATTATGGCATTGCTTGTTTTTACAGAAAATCAGTTTCACCATCCAAATAAGCAACAAAGTTCAATTTACGCTTCGTAAAAGATAATTTATATGTGAAAAATATTTTTTATTATTTAATTATAATATTAAATAAATTATATTTATTTATATTATATATAAATAAATATTTTTATGTCTATATTTAAATATATACATCCACTCAATTTATACATGTCACGTTATATAAAATCACAGTGAGGCCTATTTAAATATATAGTTTATTAAGTTTCTATTAGTTAGGTGCACATACACCTGAATGCATATAAAAATTTTTCCTTCTATCTTTATCTCTCAAAATATGCAAAAATGATAATTGAAAATTGAAATATTTTAACTAATAATCCCACCTTAAAATTTAAAATTGAAATTAAATATTTAACAATTTCAACATAAAAAATAAATTTTCACAATATTATCTTTGCAAAAAAGTTTAAAAAAATATAAAATATTATTTATTGCTTTTATATAATATTAAGGACTAAAAATAAAAATAAAAAAGCCATCAATTCATTTTTTACTTTCTCAATCTTACTTTAAAATTTGAAAATCAAAATCAAATGTTGAACAATTCTAACATTAAAAATATTTCTCCACAATCCTATATTTAGAAATTTAAAAAAATAAATAAAAAAAATTGTAAGGACTTACTTATTACTTTCATAAAATACTAAGGACTAAAATATTATTTTTTTAATTAATCACTAAATATGTCTTATTAATATATTTTACTTAATTTATTTAGAATTTTAAAAATTATGCAAGATAAAATGAGAATACACAAATTTTAAACCATCTCAACCCACCGAATCAATGGATTGAGAAGTTGTAAAATGATGGTTAAAAAACATCATTTTACAACCCAAAATAACTATTTTTAAGGAACAATTTTCCAAGAAAAACCATGCTAGCTATTATGAAACAATAGAAAACTATGATACAAACAGGGTTTAAATAGCTGAAGGACATAGAGGCGAGAGAGGAAAAAGAGAGGAAGTAAACGGAAAGATTTCGTCGACGAAGGTGATTTCTCTTATTCTTCGACGAGAGGCAACTAAAGCTCTTATTGAGAAGAATAAGAGGTCCACCAATTCAAAGAAACTTCCAAGGCCTATCTTCGAAGCTCTTCAGTTCACAGAGCATTATTGTTTTGTGCAGCATTAATTTGTTTTGTACTGCTAAGTTGTTTTAAACTTGAGGATGGTTGTTTGATTTGGAATTTTTGAACAACCATGACCGGACGGCAATCTCTACTTCGTTAAAACAGCCTGCCACCAGATATTACTGTTTTTAAAAGAACTTGTTCTTCGATTTGGACTGGGAGCCAACCGAGCTTGATCCTTATGAATTGAATAAATTAACAAGACATCTTATGAAGATAGAATTATCAAGATCATATAAGAAGTGGAAGTTGAATTTGATTTGATTGCCATTATATCCAATCATCCATAAGTTGGATGTGCATTTTCTGAATTGTCCTCCTGATAAAAATTTAATTTTCCTTTTGTCTTGTCAACTCTTACAATGTTGTTTTCCTTTAACATCCTGCAAAGTTGCTGTTCAATTAAATAAAGTATATATTCAAATAGTTCAGCGTCAGCCTTTTTGTGCTATATATGCTTACAATGACTGGTTGTATAATGTCTCTGCTAATGTGTCCTCCTGGTAGCGGTGTAGGCATGTGTCAAGTTGGTTCTCTTGAAACCAGCGATTTTATGGCCTGTTAGGCAAATGGATTGCCGGTGCCAACAACCAATAAATTATAACTGCAACTAATTGTTGTCATTGTTTTTATAGCTGTGTCATCATTTGATGCTACCAAAGTCAGCAATCTCTGCTATAGTTGAGCTAACGTTTAAGGGGGTATGTGCTGCTTGCACTTGTTGTCCTGGTACATGTGACCAATTTGTGTCCAACTTTACTCTGATTGCCAAGTTGTTGGCTTAGCTGTTAGCTATACACAGTAGATCAAGGAACAATCTCTGTTGCACAAGTAATTATAATGCATGGCCTGGGCAACAAACATCTGTAAAGTGGTGCTGAGATTAAGCATGGTGCAACAAGTACTCCATTCCATATGATCCATGAAATTTATAGCAGTCAAATTGGAAATCAGAATCAGATTTCTCTTTTAAGATGTTTTATTTATATATATAAACTGCAAAATCAAACAAATTTATTTTGTACTTAATAAAAATTAATTTATTTTTTATATTTTTATTTTTTTTAATTTTAATTATTGTAAGAGAATATAAAATAATATTTTTTATTTTGAATTAATTATAATTATAACTTTTACCATTTATTTAATTATAAGTAAAAATAAAAATAATATATTTTATTTTTTTTACTTCAAATAACTAAAGTTAATTATATTCAAAATTTTTTATTTTAATTAATTAAGCGAAAATATAAAAATTATATTTTTACTATGTTTTGTTTTAATTAGTATAATTAATTATAATTATAAAATTTAATTTTAATTATTTATATAAAAATATAAAAATAATAGTTTTATATTTTAATTATTATTATAATTATTTTAATTAATTGTTTTAATTATTAAGATTATTTTAATTGATTCATCTTAATTCAAATTCATTCAAGCAACTGATTCACATTTTTTTTTAAAATAAATGTTTATTACCCATAAAGTAAGTCTAAAATTAAAATTGCAGAAGTTCAATTGTCTCAAAATAAAAGAAGAATTAATTGTTTTTTAAAAATTTAGGCTTTATTTAACTTTTTTCCTTTTCTGGCCCTTTTCTTTTTAGTCCTTTTTGCAATATATATATATATATACCACTCTTCTCCCTCCTATCTCTAGTGTATTTTTATTATAATACTATCCCATTTAACTTAAGGATTGAGAGATCCTCATCAGTAATCTATAGAGCTTCTATAATGAAACAACAAAAATAAAACCTATATTAATGAAATTACAATTTCAGATTTCACCATCTCTGCTCACAAGCCATGTATTCAAATTTCAATGAATTGCTTTCTTGTTTCATTGCTTCCAATTATCCATTTAAATTATGCAATTAATTAAGAAAATATGAGATGAGAATCAAGATAATGACATTGACAATCATATAATGACAAAATATTTTTCATGTGGAAAATTTGATAATTTTTAAAATTATATTGATAAAAAAAATATATTAAATGAGCAAAAATCAACCATTATTTTTTGTTTGTGTTTTCACAATTGGCATGTGGATAACATATCATCACCACAGTCGCTATTGTTTCCCTTGCAAAAATAGGTGTTAAAATTAAAAATTGTTGGAATATTATAAGACTGGTTCTCCTCCTTAGGAGAATATCATCTTTTACAATTGTATCAACTTACTCCTCTTACTACAGTAAATGTAATCTTTATTGAGTTTCTTGGAAATGTTTCCCTTTCTAATAAACAATTTCAATTTCGACAAGAGTTATTTGACATGAGATGCTGCTCTCTCAAAAGGATAGATATAGAAATGCACTATCAACGTATAGTGCAACGCTATTATCTATTAAATGGGTTTAATGATGTTAACTTCCGTCACATCTACATTGCTTGTTTACCAGAGCAATTATAACCGGAACTTCACCGATCTATCACAGCTACCAGGAGAGATTTCAACACAATAGAGAGATTTCAACACAATCTCCATTGGAGAAATACACCATCTCACTTTAGCCTGCCTGAAAAAGATATGTGGCCAGTAGAAAATGTTCAGAGACACCATTGATAATAGCAAGACTCTTAAGCATGTCTGTCAAAAGTCTCATTTGTCAATTAAATGTAAAGATAGAAACTGTGATTGTAAAACCAAGAAAAAGAGTGTAACACCCCAAAATTTTATTATTTATGAGTATTTTTGGTATTTTAATTTTATTTGAATTTTAGGAATTTTTTTGAGATTTTTCGGATTTTAAAAATCGGGTTCGATTTTCCGAAAATATAAACTTTGATGATTTTTAAAAATTAATTTAAAGACCACGTGGCAAAACTAAAAATATATTTGGAGTCTACGTATTTTTCTGAGTTTTATGGAATTTTTTCGGAATTTTTGGACCTCGTTTTCGGTCCCGAGGCAGAGTAAAAATTCAAAATTTTATATTTCGAATCGAACCGGCCGAATCGAATCGGACCGGATCGGACCGGTCGAATCGGACCGGTCTCTTCTCTTTTTCTTCCTCCCGGGCGTGACGCCCTCTCCTCTCTTCTCTCTCGTTTCTCTCTCCTCTCGCTTCTAGCCGCGCCCATGACCAGCCCGGCCAAAGCGGCCGCCACCAGCCAATGGCCGGCCGCCAAACGGCCGAACGCCGCGAACGCCCTGCGCGCCTTCCTCGGCCAAATTCGGCCGATCCGGCCACCAATTGGACCGGGTCTTGTGTCCAAAATCATCTACTCGGCGAGAGCTTTCCATAGACACCAAGAACGCCGAAATCCATCGAGCGGATTGTCCGATTTTTGCTCGGGAAGATTTTAGCCAATTTCGACTTTTGGGTTAGATTTCTCGAAAACCGTGAATCCCACGAGGAAACCGAGGCCACCAGCACGCTCCATTCGTCGAGAGCTTCGCAACGACATAAATTTCGAATTTTTCCGACACCGTTTTTCGGTGGGTCCCACGGAACTTCGCAGTGTATTTTCGACCATTTAATGAGCTTAGAAAATTCTGAAAAATTTATGTACTAACCCCCGTGTTATGGGCTTCGTGTAGGTATCCTCGATTCGCGGAAATTCGGCGATTGACCGATCGCAAATTTGGGCGAACCGGACATCAGGAAAAGTCTCCGATTGACCGGCTTTGGCTAGCCCCCCATTGTCAGACGTCCCGAGCGCGTCCCCGAAGTCGGAATCGGCAAAGGTAAACCCGAACCTAGTTTTTACGTAATTTTCTAGTGCTTAAATAGGATTAAAAATCCATAAAATATTCGTGGTAGCTTAGAAAATTACGATTCTTTTTGCAATAGCTTAGTAATATTGCTAAGGACCGCGGGGCAAATTTTTATAATTTTTAGAGCTTGTTTGTGCAGTTTTTGCAAAAATGATCAATAATAAGGACTAAATTGAAATTTTGCGTATTGTGATGGATGATTGATTTGATGGGCCCAGGAGGGGCTGTGTGATATGATTGAACTGTTGATGTATGGATTGCGAGTATAGAAGTGCGTTTTTAGCCCTTTTGCAGGTTGGGTAGGTCCTAGGTATGGGAGACTCTGCGGATTTTAGACGACTTAGACGTACTTGATCTTTTTCTTTGTTTGTATTGAGTCAAATTTATTAAATAGATGTAATGTAATTGTCAGGTGAGCCGGGACAACCTTCTTCCTCCGCCCAGCCGCCACAGTAATTTGTCGTCAAGTTTGTGAGTAAAATATTAATTTTAATTGTAATTTCGATATTATTATATGTTCAGCATGCCCATGCATCACTTATATGCATATATTTATGTAGTTAAACTCTAGGCACGATTTATGTTGCATTCATAACTGTTAATGTGCCATGAGTGTTGCTGTGGTAATTTGGAGCAGTGTGCGTGCGTTGGCGTGCGTGTGATGTGGTGTGGACTATGGATAGGACGGGGTAGTCACGGCTTGAGTTCTTTTGGGACCCGTTCCTTGAGGGGTAGTCACGGCTTGAGTTCTTTGCTGGGACCCTCGATTTGGTTTATTAAGCGAAAGTCCGGCTTGAGTTCTTCGCTGGCACCAGGTTGGATTTAAGAGAGCTGTATAGGGGATCAGCTCCCAATATATTATGATTGATGCTACAGGGTGTGTGAGTGCTCCAAATTACCTTTTTGATGCTATGATGTGAATATGATGTTGATGTTGCATTTCACTCTACAGGGTGCATTAGTTACAGATAGTTATAGAGATTATGGTTAAAATTGATATTTTACTCTCTGAGTTGAACGCTCACTCCTGTTCAAAAATTTTTACAGGCCACAGGAGGATATTTTGTTCTGGGTTAACCTGCTTTTCTACCTCGCAGGTTGTTTATCAATATTGTGTAATTTTAATTACTCCTAGAATTTCCGCATGTGTTAGCAGTAATTATTTGAATTTGGTCTGTAATATTATTATCATGTTGGACCTGTAAACTAAATATGCTATGCATGTTTGATGGATTGGATGAGGGAGCTGAGCTCCCATTTATTTTATGTTGATGAGTATGTGGAGGGTGAGCTGAGCTCCCCAAATGACTATATATTGTGTTTACAGTGGGTGAGTCGAAAACTCCCGTTGGTAAGTCCATTTTATGGCGGACTCTGTCAGTTTGTTTTCTTGAAATTGGGCCCAAATGGGCCTCGGCATTGGGTAAATGAGCAGTTAGGCTTACTACGGGCCTCGGGGCTTTGGTGGCCAGTCCTAGTCTTGGTCGCCCAGTCCTAGTCTTGAGTCGGCCCATAGGTTGGGTCGTGACAAAGAGCACCATAAAAAGTATTACAATAAGCAATATTATCCTTTTAAGTCTCCCACACAGAAGGGCAAACGATCAGTTTGATATTTTAAAAGAAGGATGCCCAACCTTGGAGATCAGAGTAGACAGCAGCAGTAAAGGCGCTAAAAGCAGAGGCCCAACATCCTCCACCTCTCAAGATTCCTAGCACTGATGAAAGAATCCTACAGACCGATGCTAGTGATACTCACTGAGGCGCTTTACTGATAAAATCTCACGATAGTCATAAAGACATCTGTGATTATGCTAGCGGACAGTTCAAACAATTAACTATTAAATTAAATATTATGTTAAAATTTATATAAAATTAATAAAGTCTATATATTGAGTGTATAAATTTAAATATAAAATTATATTTAATTATTATTATTAAAAAAATTTTACCATTTTAATGATTAAAATACATTAAATTTAATTTTAAATTATTTTTTAATATTTTTAATTAATTTATTTAAAAAAATATTTTACTTGACAGGAAATTTAAAATGCCAAGCATGCTTTTAACCACTCAAACAACCTAGACTACCCCAGGCGATAACCGCTTCTTTTCAAGGCCGAACAAGGAATTTCTAGATCCTCTAGGTAGCTAGAAGCCTAGAATTTTCTGCGTTCAGCCGGTCACGTTCAAATTTCTGTCAGGCGGGGCGCACATAGGAGCTGGGGATCTTGAAACTATTAAAACTATATCTCAGTATAAGTATATCCTCCAAAACTCCAAAGCGCACCGCCAAAAACCCAATAACGGGCGTCCACGTCGTCTCTCGCCGACTTGTTTCCCGTTCTCCGGTATTCGTTGTTCGTGGTTCCAAACGGTGGATTTCGTAATTGTATACTTGTGTGGGTCGAAATTAGGGATAGGGTTGGACTGTTCACTCTGCTCCAAGCCAAAACAGCTCAGCCTCAGTTTCTATTCATGAACTGGAACATAATAGATATAGATTCTCTTGTTTATTCAATACGATGTCGATTTTGAGACGGAGATCAAAAGTTCGGAATTCTTCAGATTTCTCAGAGGCTGAGAAAGACAAAGACGCAGACGAGAGCAAGAAGGATAAGGGGAAGGAGAAACTTAACCGAAAGCAAGACGGAGGAGAGAGGAGGATAAAGAAATGGACTTGCGTCGACAGCTGTTGTTGGTTCATTGGTTTTATATGCTCGATGTGGTGGTTTTTGCTTTTCTTGTACAACGCAATGCCTGCGTCTTTCCCTCAGTACGTGACGGAGGCAATCACGGGGCCATTGCCGGACCCGCCTGGTGTGAAATTAAAAAAAGAAGGGCTAACCGCCAAGCATCCGGTGGTTTTCGTGCCTGGAATTGTTACCGGTGGGCTGGAATTGTGGGAGGGACGCCAGTGTGCTGACGGATTGTTTAGAAAGAGACTATGGGGTGGCACATTTGGGGAAGTGTACAAAAGGTACTTCTTTTTTTTTTTTTTGCTTTTTAACTTTGACTTTGTAATTGTGTTTCTTAATTTGATGCAAGTTATGGCTCTACGATGCAATTATGTGAATATTTTCCTATTTGTTCGTTTTCCCTTTTGTATTTTTTCCCCAATTAATGCTTAATGGCGAACCTGTGGTTGGATAAGGTTGCTTAGTTGGTAAACATTAATCAAAATGGGTTTGAATTTGATGGCGGTGGTCACCTCACAAGTAACTTGTAATGGATTTAGAATAGTCTAAAACCTGAGTAATATTGGTGCCAGTATACTAGTTTTCAGTTTAATAAGTATAAATTTTTGTGGGTGGGTGCATCTGCTTTGTTGTTGTTTGCTAAAGCAGAGCAGACGGGACGGGACAGAGAAGACATCTGCTTTTAGTGTTGAAACTTGGAAATCTGGAAGTTTTGAGTGCATCGCAAAGCCTTTTAAAAGTCCATGATTTGAAATCCGTTTTATATGGTAGTGAACAAAGGGATGCTCTAGAATATATAGTAGTGACCAATTCAAGCATACGTTAAATGCTCAAACATGTTTTTAATGTTGGCATGCAGTTAGAATCTAATTGTATGTGAAATATGTGACAACAAAGTTTAGTATATTAATAATTTGGTGCAGAAATAGAATCTAATTCTATTTGAAAAATGTGACAGGAAAGTTTAGTATATTAATAATTTGGTGCGGAAAGCGAATCTAATTCTATATCAATGTTGTTTAGGGGGAAATTTTAGTAGAATAATAATTGGTGCGCAGAACTACACTTTATCTTGTTTTCCAGTGATTGTAAAATGATGCTTCCACAGTTATAATTAGATACCTCTACTTTGATTTTCTTCTTTGTTAACAGAAATTTGCCACGTAATTGTGGTGAGGGCTGCTTCTAATAATTATTGGTGGTTTCAATGGTTAATCTTGTGTGGATTTTTTTTCCGACTAGCTGGTATCTAGGTACCCTTTTTGTTTTAGACAACGCGAAATTTCACTCTTCATATAATAATAATAATAGAAATTTTGAAACTGAATATAGAGGTGTCATGTTGGCATCTGACTTCTATCTTTTTCTTAATTTTGTGTAACGATAAAGTTTCTTGTCAAAATTTTGATATATGATAGTAGTGCCATGAAATTCTAATCATAGATCATCAAATGTGTCATCCAGCCTTAGTTACCAGGAATCCACCAAGTATAGCTTTTGCTTTATGAGATTAGTATGTGATGGTTCTTTAAACATTATAATTCTTTGGTATTTAGAAGACCCATTTCTACTATTCTTTTCTTCCCTATTGAGAGACGCTAATTGAATGATTTGTGGTTCATTATTAAATTTTTCTGTGTTCTTCCTTTTGAGTTGGAGTGGCCATTAACAATTGACTAGAATATTTAGCTTCTTAGCATGTTCATTAAATATGTGATGCAAGAGTATTATGTTGTGTAACTTTTTTCTTTCTTGTATTTGTATACCACTAGATACAAGGACATAACTCTGTCAGTATTCGAAGGGTGCCTTGATCTAAATTTTGCAGCAAAATATATATGTAACTAAATCACAACACTTATAGGACCGATAGTTAGTTTCCTTCGGTAGATCTGACCATAGGCAGTTGAATTCTTGAAAAATCTGTTTATTCTTAAATGCTGCTCTGAAACAGATATTTCATAATACATAATCTTGGTAACATTATTTGAATTTTTTTTAGGCAAAATTTATTGTTATATTGTCAGCCTGTGGCCTGTAAAGTTTTGTGATTGATGTATTTTGGTACTTGACAATTTTTAAAAATTCAACCTAATAATTTACAGAAGGGAAGGCACTATAATTTGATTTGATTGCTGCTGTTCCTTGTTTCTATGAGTGTTAAGTGAACCAAATAATTCCTGTTTGAAATGATTCATTTTCAGTAGATTTAAGTGGGTTCAATTCCTAAAATTTCTCGCCAATGTTCCAAATTATGTTGATTATGAGTTGGACATTAATGGTGGTGGAATTGACTATTTGAAGCTTGTTTCTTCCCCCCTTGTTTCTCCTTACTTTCATGCAGACCGTTATGCTGGGTTGAGCATATGTCACTAGACAATGAAACTGGACTGGACCCTCCTGGCATAAGGGTCAGGCCTGTATCTGGACTTGTGGCAGCTGATTATTTTGCACCTGGTTATTTTGTCTGGGCAGTTTTAATTGCTAATTTGGCTCGCATTGGATATGAGGAGAAAACCATGTATATGGCTGCATATGATTGGAGAATATCATTCCAGAACACTGAGGTATGGTTTTTTAAGCATAGATTTGCTTTTTAGGTCATATCTTTTCTTTTCCGAGTCTTAGTTTTACATACTCTATTGGTAGTTTTTGTGGGGTTATATATTCCTTCTCCTTTGATTTGTATTGCTTTCTCAATTAGTTTACTGACTTCTTTCTAATTGATTTGATCAGGTCAGGGACAGAACTCTGAGCAGGATAAAAAGTAATATAGAACTCATGGTGGCTACTAATGGTGGGAGAAAGGTGGTTGTTATTCCACATTCAATGGGTGTTCTGTACTTTCTGCATTTCATGAAATGGGTTGAGGCACCCGCACCAATGGGTGGTGGGGGTGGAACAAATTGGTGTGCTGAGCATATAAAGGCGGTGATGAATATTGGTGGACCCTTTTTAGGTGTGCCAAAAGCAGTCTCTGGATTTTTCTCCAATGAAGCCAGGGATATTGCTGCAGCCAGGTTTTTCTTTTAACTAATAAATCAAAACACAAGTAACATTTTAATTTTATTTTGCCACGAATTCACCTTCCCTCTCGATTTTTCTTTTCAGTTTGGATTCAATTTGCAACAAGTGGTATCTGGACATGCTTATATCCTTCAATTTATCATTTAACCTTCCCAATGTTTTGAACCAAATAAATTTTCAGACTATTCTGTGCTGTTTTATTTTTTGGGTCTTGATGAAAATGCTAATCATTTTACAGGGCTTATGCTCCAGGCTTTCTGGATAAGGATGTTTTTGGTCTTCAAACTCTGCAACATTTAATGCGGATGGCTCGCACATGGGATTCAACCATGTCTATGATACCAAAAGGTGGGGATACTATCTGGGGTGGCCTTGATTGGTCACCTGAAGGAGTCTACAATTGTGGTGCAAAGAAACCAAAGAACAATAATACACACACTAAAGTTCCAAATGGGAAAGGGGCATCGAGTTTCATGGAAGGTGTGAACTATGGGAGAATTGTATCATTCGGGAAAGATGTGGCTGAGCTTCATTCCTCCAAAATTGAGAGGGTTGATTTTAGGGTAATACTTTCTGTTCAGTTAATGATAGGGATCCTATTGAATGAAAATGTATATCCCCTCAAGCCCCCCCTCCTCTCTCTCTCTCTCACACACACACACGCACACAGACACACACACAGAGGGATTTCAGTTAGCCTGCAGTTGACAAAATTAATGTTATTGGTCCATCTAGTACATCTTCATGTATCAATTTGCCTCAATTTCCCATGATATCATTTGCTCCTTTGGTGATGATCACATTGGTTCAGCCTTTTGATATCCTCTAGACATAGAGGGCTACATTTTTAAAAGTATTTTCAGTGGAAGTGTGATGATTCTAATCTCATGCGTCAAATGTAAGTTTGTATAATCAATAATTTTTAATTTGCTAGAATGCACAAGCAATCACTAGAGAAGTCGACTGTTTGGCATATTGAATTCTCAGAAATTCTTACTTTATTAATTCATGATAATAAATAAAGTTTAGCTCATTCATATCTTGAGATACTAACAGTTGCTTATACCACATGTTATTAATAGTTGATTTTCTGAGTTGGCTTGGTTTTTATGATTTTAGATGTCATTGATCTGCAGGATTCTGTTAAGGGTAATAACCCTGTGAACAAGTGTGACGTCTGGACAGAATACCAAGAATTGGGTGTTGGGGGTATTAAAGCTGTTGTGGACTACAAAGTTTACACAGCTGGATCAATTTTGGATCTGCTTCATTTTGTTGCTCCCAAGCTTATGAAACGTGAAGGTGCTCATTTTTCACATGGCATTGCAGACAATTTAGATGATCCTAAATATACACACTACAAATATTGGTCGAACCCCTTAGAAACAAGGTGAGAACTTCCATCTTTTGTTAGTGAAGACTTTTTAATTTATAACAAATGAACTTAATTTAATTGTTCTGCACATAAGTTTTGCAAAGCAAATTCATGATATATTTTATTATTGGCAAATGCTTTTCATTTGCTATATGCACAATTTCCTTTGAAACAGTTGGATTATCATAGCGTAAGTTCTCTACCAAATATGTTTCACTTGGGCTGATAATTGTGAATTTTCCCCTCTTAGTTCCTGTTTGTAACTGTTTTTGGTTTAATGATGAATAATTTTTAATTCATGTTTGCTTTAGGCTGATTATTGACCACATCATAAGATTTTTCTTTATGATGTTCTTGTACTTTAACATGAACAAATTTCATGTGGGGGACAGCTTAATTTTCTTTATTGCTTCTACAGATTACCGAATGCTCCCGAGATGGAGATTTTTTCTATGTATGGAGTTGGAATACCCACTGAAAGAGCATATGTTTACAAGCTAACTTCGACTGCTGAATGCTCAATTCCATTTCAGATAGATACCTCAGCAAATGGTGGAAGTGAGAACTCTTGTTTAAAAGATGGAGTTTTTTCTGTTAATGGAGATGAGACAGTTCCTGTCTTGAGTGCAGGTTTTATGTGTGCAAAAGGTTGGAGAGGGAAAACCAGATTCAATCCTTCAGGCATCCGTACTTACGTAAGGGAATATAATCATGCTCCTCCAGCTAATCTTCTGGAGGGCCGAGGCACCCAAAGTGGTGCTCATGTTGATATGCTGGGGAACTTCGCATTAATAGAGGACATTTTAAGGGTAGCAGCGGGAGCTACTGGGGAGGAGTTGGGTGGAGACCAGGTTCACTCTGATATTTTCAAGTGGTCCAAAAAGATCAACTTGCAGCTATAGTTCATACGGTGAGTGCCAAAAACTTGTTTATATGGTCTGTATGAATGAAGTAGAGTATTATTAAGGATTCGGTTGATGCATTTTTTGCCATGGATTTTTAAATGTTCTGTTGGTTCTACTTTTTTTTTTTAATTATCTTTTATTTACAAAATTGGCCTTAGACCAAAGAACATCCGGCAAAGATTTTTCAAAATGTTCTAATAATAACTTGCTTATTTATTTTATTTTTTTTTCTTTTTTCCTTCTTTTTTTTTTTTTTTTTTTTTTTATCCTATCCTCCCAACTGGGTAGCACTGGATCCCTCTCATCAAGTGGCTTTTCTACTTTGTCGTGTCAACTCTGCAGTTAATGTATGACCCTTGCAATTTTCTAGCTGGCCTCACAGTAGTCACATTCATCCTTTGGCAGCGAAGATCATACACCCACTTTTCCCACTGGCACTTCAAGAAACTCCTAACAGACTACGGATGCAGCCGAAGTCGGTGAATTGTGGAGGTACATTAATTAGCTCAAATTCAACAAGGTTTCTGTTACAAAACCAATGCCATCCCTCCTGTATCATCCCTTCATTGTTTTGGAAAGGGCCTAACTAGTTTACCGATTGGTGCATTTGAGTTCTCTAGTCTCCTGAAATTATGGTTAACCTGTAATTATCCAACTATTGTGAATAAAATGTGTTATAAGTTTGCTTTCCCTTTGAATTTTTGATCTTGCTGCTTTCACAAGGGGCACCATACTTGGTTCTTCTTGGTGTCTAGGGTTGATCTAGACGCGGCCACCAAACGGCCAGTTCTGGGTCTGAACTAGCACTTTAGTATGATTGAATTCATACATGGTTCCGGTTTGATTTTGATTTTGATCAAACCCAAAGGTTGAATTTTATTTTATTTTCTTTTTTAAATTTCGATTTTGATTGAAACTGAACTGACTATTTATGATCCGGTTTAAATCAAAATTTGATAAATTCAGTTTTAAATTAAACTGGATTGGTTTTGATTCTGAATCAGCCCTCGGCCAGATTCAGGTTTATCTATGTTTTTTTTGGGTGGAGATTTAATTAAACGAGCTTGTTAGCCCATTTTGATTCTAAATTCTAATGGAATTCACGAGGCCTTTTAACAGAGTTGCTGGCCGCTTGAAAGCTGACAGAGCATCTGCTTCGTATAGCTAACGTCTTGTGCTTCTTCTACAATTTAAAAAGAAAAATAGTCTGGAGGGTGCTTCTTCTGAGGTTGGACGTTTCAGGGCTGGCTTCACTTGGCCTCCTATAATTATAAATCAAAGTAACATATTTTAAGAACAATCTCATTTTGTTTTGCATAATCTAGGTCCTAATGTCAAGATTACCCTTACTATATCAAAGTACATCTTTTTTCCAAAATTCCAAATGTTGCCTTTGAACTTTCACTATAAATGGTCTTTTTGGTAATTAGCCTAAATTGGAGTTGTTTGTATTAAAAAAATAAATGTGTAATAGTTTTGGGCAATTAAATAAGCATTAACAAATAATTAATGTTTCTGAAAAGGAGACAAAAGACGGAGTCTTTGGTGAGCATGAGATAATAGATCTTCGTCGGCAACGCCGTCGTTTAGTGGACTCGTGACTTTCTCAGAGTGCTGTCGTAGCAGTCAACTCAAAGCCATTTATGGTTTATGGCTAAGGATTCCCGTCTTGTGCAAACAACATCCAAGGCAATGGTCACTTATAGTACATAAAATTTAAAATTTTATTTAAAATTTTATAAATATTATGTTAAATGTTATATAATTTATAAGAATTGATTTAAAGAGTAAAAGGTAATGTGACATGTTCATATAGAATTAAAAATTATTATTATTTTTTTTTTATAATATATAATATTTTATTACCTCAATTTTTCATCTTTATTTATTATTAATACTTTATTTTTTATTTTTCTCTTTTTTTAATAAAAGGTAAAATTATATTTTTTTTTACTCTATTTTTTTTTCACGTTTATATGTGAATAATATTTTTGTGTTTCTTTTTTTTTTTTTGTTGATGATGTATTAGTTTAATGAAATAAAGTTATCACCCGATATTCATCTTTATCGATAACACTAAGAGAAGCTTTTATAAGTTAAATATTACTATTTAAATATACATTATTAAAGTAATTAGTTTGTAACTAACCTTAACTGTGGGTCATTTTTTACTTTCATATCCATGAAATTAATAGTGGTCACTCAAATCATCTCCTTCAAATCATCTAATAACAAAAAATAACATACCAAAAATAGTTGCTCTATAATGGATCATATTAAAAATTTTCAATAAGACTAAATTAAATAATATTGAATTAATTATACCCATTGAAAAAAAAGCTACAATAAATAACATATTTTAACTAAATTGGTAACCATAATAAAATAAAAGTCTCAAACAGTGAATTTAATAGCTATTTACGAGGTAAGAATAGATTCATGAGGAAAATAGTGATTAGCTCATAATTCTTTCATAAATTAATGAGTGAACTAATAAATCAAGGAAATAACTAAGAGAGAAAAAATAAATATGAGAAGAATAGCATTCAAGTGAATAGTGATAAAAAAAACTGCATTATAAACTTCAGGTAAAATCTTTAATCGATAATGAAGAATAAGCCGTGAAAAGAAATAATCGATGAATTTTAATTGATAATTTGTGATGAAGGATGAGCTTGATGATGAAAAAAATTTAAAGGGGACAATTTACTTTATTTAAGAGAGATAAAGTGAAGTAATATATATTTGATAATAGAGAAAAATAAAAAAATAATTTTTAATTTTATTTGAATATGTGAAATATCTTTTTACTTGAAATTAATCATTATTATATGTTATATATGGTTGAAAGTGATACTTAATATAATTTGTAAAGCTTTAAATGAAATTTTAAAATTTATATACTATAATGTTACTAATTCTAAAATTTATATACTATAAATAAAATTTAATCTAAGACTATATTTGGATTGGAGGAAAATAAGGGAGGAAGAAAAATTATAAAGAAAAATAAATATATTTTTTCTCTTCTCTTATTTGGAAACGAGGAAAAATTAAAAAGGGTAGAAAATAAAGGTGAAAAATAACAAATTCATTTACTATTTATTTTCTCTCCATTTTGAAGAGAAAATGAGTGAAAAAATCATAAAATTATTATTTTATCTTCATAATTATTTATTTTAATTTCAAATAAAGAGATTAAAATAAATATTTTACTATTTAAAAAATTATTTTCCCTCCTTATTTTTCTATCTAATATTAAAAAAAAAAAAAAAAAAATTTACATTATTTTTATTTTCCTTCCTTATTTTCTCTCCTCTACTTTCTCTCCTTTCTAACAAAGTTACCAAACATACTTTAAAACAACAAACGATATTTCTTTGCCTGTCTGTTGTTGATATTTTCTAGAAAGTTAATCATTATTTGTACTACTAAGAACCCTTTTTTATTTGATTTGATGTATTTAAGGTGGATCAACAAGGAAATAGAATTAATTATCTTTAAAAAAAAAAAAAAGAAGAGTATTATCGACAAGAATCTCTTTGTGCTCTTCACACGCATTGTAAATTTAGATTTTTATGGCTGTTTCCGCGTCTCACAACTCAGGCTTAGAATCGAAATCAGAATGAATAAACATCAAAGAATTTATGGTTTCATCGGTGAAATATAATTAAATACTCTTCTTTGGGTCTTCATCAAATCTTTGTTTTGTCTCCTGTGATTTAAAGAAGCAAATCTTTGATTTGAGATGGTAAAATTAAACAAATTTACATTTTTAAGATCTGTTAAATTAAATCGAACCAAATCAACTACACAGAACCAACTAATCCAGCCTAAATTCCGTTCTAATCATCAACAAGGGGATTAGAAAGGAAAAGGATGGATGGTGGGGCATTTTTGAAAATATTGTCATAATTGGAGGACAAAACTACAAGAAAAGTAGGGTGCAATTTTGATAATCATTAGAGAACAGAGTGACCCACCGCTTCTCACATCAATGGAACCCACAACTTATCTTAATAAAGTTGGACTTGATGTACACCAGATTACTTGCCCGTGGGCATCTCAAGTACAGTGAAGGGCGGCTGCGAAAGAAGACAAAAGGCTAAGGGCGCGTTTGGGAGAGAGTTTAATGTGGGTCATTAGAAAAGGACGTGAAAATGATAAAAAGCCAAAAACAAAAAAAAAAAGCAAGCAGAGGTGGAGAAGAAATGGTGGTGGTGGGTGGCGAGTGTTTTTATTCTATTTGGAATTATTACCCTAGTGGGTTTTCTTGTGGGCTTAGTCACCGCAAAGCATAGAACAAGATTGGCAGAGAGAGAGACAGAGTGAGAGAGAGAGGTTTTCGTGGAGAGTTTCAAGAGAGGAGACATGCCTAAGTTCTTCCCAACAGCTCAATTCGTTGCTTCTACTTGACTTACCAGATCCCAAAGGTTTCTCTCTCTCTCTCTCTCTCTCTCTTTGTCTCTCTTTTTTCTTATACCCACTTATCATCCATTATCCAGTCTCCATCCTTAGCATTGTCTTTTACTTCCCCTGCAATCTATTTCTTTTTGGGTTCTCTCTTTCTGATTCCTGTCTTTTTACTCTTTTTTGCTTGCTTCTTGTACTTCGTGTATCTGGGTGGTGATTATTTTTGGTCATGGAGTACATGTGGTTTTCTGTTATTTGATGGTTTATGTATGCATGTAGAGTTTGAGATCATGGTGATACTATTTTGAGGTTTTTTTTTTATTCTTTTGTTTGCCTTAGCTTGCTTAATTTGGATATATATTTTTTTTATTTATTTTTATCCTTTCTTCTCCGCAAATGGTAATGGATTTTTTTTTTAAAGTAAAAAAATTACTCCTTTTTTTGTTTGCTCTTTTTCCCCTGCTAGGTTCCAATAGTACAAGTGTTTTTTCTTATTGCCCCTTTGATTTTATTCTGCTAAGTCTGTCTTTGTTGGATATGTATTGAATGGGTTATTACTGGTCTGGTAAACCCAATTCATCTAGAGGTTTCTTTGATTGGACTTGTTTTCATAATTATTCAGTGTTAAGAGTGATTGGGTTGTTTTTATAAGCGTTCGTGTTAATGTTAGGCTTCTAATTCGTTTTATCCTTAACTACACATAGAAAGTCCCTTTAGCTATCTCATCATCCGACTGAATATGGTTGCTGTTCTGTACATGTGTTTTGTATACATGCTTCCCTTCTGCATGTCAATATCAGTGGCTGATTTAGATTCATTGCTTTTGTGGGTTTGGTGGAAGAAATACACGTGGCTTTACTAATGTTATTGGCTGCTTCATTCATCCTCCACTACTGGAAATTTGCATACGTGCCCATTTCCTTAAGCTTGATTTGGTATATCACTTATTACTATGGCAAGCTTTTTTGGGTGGCCGATTATTTTCAGAATATGGTTTTCTAGCTTGGTATTTTTTTTGTCTTATGCAATGATTCTGAATATTCTGCTTTACAACTGTATATTTGTTGTAGAAGTCAGGTCCTGTTTTTCCCCTTGTATGTCCATTCTCAATAGCTTACAGCACACACGTGCACATGAGAGCTTTTGCAAACACAAATGTTCGAACGCGGTCATGCTGATGGGAGTTCAGTATTGGAATAATTTTGTTATTGAGATAGGTTCACAATAGGATTCTTACATCCTTTTTAAAGCAATATCATGAAGTGTGGGTAAATCATCGAAAGTTTGACTCTTTGAAAACCAATGAATGGGAAATTTATTTCATTTTTAAATGAATTCTATGATTAGGGACTTAGAAATCTTTTGCAATCGAATTTCATATTTGTCATGCTTTAAACCAGTGTCAAACTTCAATTGAATTCAAATATAGAATGTGTTTGAAATGAATGAATAAGTGAATCCTCTATTCTTTTTTTTTTGTCCCGCTAAAATTCCATATATGTAGCAAAAAGAGAGTGGGAAAGAGGGATGGGAATGAAGATTAAGTTATGAAGGGTGTGTAACTCTTGTGGAACTCATTTTCAAATTTTATCAATTTTAATAATTGAAACCTTGGGATTTTTAATAATTTATTTTTTAAGGTTTAAAACTTGAAATCTATGAAAATGCAAATGAATTCCATAAGTTTTATGGAATTTAGTTGTTCCAAATCAGGGGCAAAAATGTTAGAAACTAGCATTTCTGATTTTGCAGTTCTAAGTGTTGAATTGAATTGATTGGGATGGTATATTAGCTATTATTTTCCACTCTTACATTAGGGTCTACTTAGATTAGCGGGCATTTGAGATTCTATTTCTATGCACTGAAGAGGTGCTTCAATTGGCTTTTTTATCATGCAAAACTTGTATTGAGCGTGTTTTAGTGCTATATGCAATCCATTTTCTTTATAATTTGGTTATGAATTTTGCAATTTCTTTATATTTTATTGAGGCAGCCCTAGCTCATTGTATCTTATCTTTCCATAGACAGCTAATCAGTAATATCAAAAGCTAGCAAAAAGAATCAGTGCTTTGTTAAGGATTTTCATCAAATTCGTGACACATAGATAAACTAGATGGCTGTACGAATTCAGAACTTGCCCAAGAAAAATTTTGGTCAAGCCCCCTTTACTTTTAGTAGCCCATCCTGGTGGCATTCAAATGAACAGCAAATTTCGCAGTCTTTATCCAAGAATATAGGCTTAAAAGTGGAATCTCCATCCCAACTTTATCACAAAGCAAAGCATTTTGGTTTTCAGCTCCTGGACCAAGAATCATCTTCAACTCAATCAATTGGTCAATCTCACAATGAAGTGGGCACTGTGGGGGAGACCAATTCACAAGATCAATGCATTTCATCTGAATCTGGTATATACTTTTAGTTGGATAAATATGTTTGCTTTGCATTATTTGTTTTTTTTCTCTCTCGGTACTTGCAATTAATAAAGCATAGACTGTTACAATTTTAATATGAGATGAAAGGGGAAAAAAGGGTAATGGGAGACTTTGTTTCTTTTTTTTCCCTCACTCGTGAAATGAAATTTGTGTGGTTCCTGCTAAATGAGAACTCTATGATTCAGTCTTATTATTTGTTTGAAGCTCAATAATTTAGTTTTTACCCTACAAAGATCCTTCTTTTTTTTCTACATTTCTGTTCTGTGAATCTAGCTAATATTACAAAGAGCTAATAAAGACCAGCACTTGTAATCAGTCTGCTTCCCATGTGGCTTTGCTACATTTTCTTTTGCTGAAAAAATTTTCAGTTCTTTTTTTTTTTTCCTTTTTAAGTCCTTAACAAATTCGGCAGGTGACTTTTTTTTAACTTCTATTCTCTATCTAAGACACTGCATTTGAGTTTTTGTACGTTCACATAAATGTGTGCACATATTATGATGCAATTAGATTTGTTTTTCTGGATCTTGTGGTAGTTTAAATGTTTAGTGTTTAGTGAATAAGCCAAGTCAGTTTCTTCATGTGTTTCTTTTTGCATTTGAGATCTTCATAATAACTTCTCAGATGTCAATATTTTTATAGTGTCTCAACCCTCATGAAGGAAAGATCTTTTTATCATTCTTCTAAATTTGCTTGCTTTCTCCCATTTTCGTCCTGAAAATATCTTATGCCAAAAAGTCATTGTTCTGACCTATGCATGCCCTAAATCTATTCAAGACCCTAATGTTGATAATTAACATATTTTGTAAAATAAGACAGTTAAGGGGAACATGTGTTAGTTCTTTAGTTCTCATGCTGAAAATTGTAGCTTTGAATATCTTTCCTCTGATATTCATAGTCCCATTTATCATGGTGCTGATGTTCTATGCATTATGGCTGTGGCCAAACGGGTTGTTGTTGGAAAATGATGTCGAGTTAGTAAGTTATTGTTCCGTGTACTCAGGTCAAGATGAAGGTTGTGGGAATGGTGCAGAAGGCAGGATGAAGCCAGTTTTCTTGTTTAGTACTCCAGAACTTGCACTTAATACTTCACAGACTGAAGATAGTCACTCAATGGTGTGTCCTTTTTTTTTTTTAAAAAAAAAGGTTTAAAGATTTTCAGATTTGTTGTAAATTAATGCTTCAATTTCAGGCTCGAGCTCCATTTCCCAATGCTGATAATTACTTCGGTGGACTATTTACTCCATATGGACCACAGGCCATTGTAAGTTTAGTATAATATATTGTGTTTGTGTGCTGCCCATATGCAGGCACATTTGTGCCATGCAGCTTTTTTCATGTAGGAAAGTTATGTAATCATTTGAGTATGTGATTTTCTACAAGATGTTCACATGTTGCGTGTAGGTATAATTTGTTGAAGGAATCTTTCTAGTTGATTACAATGCATCAATTGTTTTACAATTTACTGTGTTATTGCCATTTTTCATTCCTAAATCATATGTCAGATTGGCAAGATGGATTTTTAATCCTTTTAAAGTGATGATTTGAGCCTCATTTTCTCTTTTTTATATTCTTTCCTGTTTTGTGGTAAGCTTAGCTTTCTTTTTATGGTATAAGTATCTTTGGGAACTGACTAGATTCAGCCTCAGCTGGGTTCGCAGATGGTGGGGATGACAACAGCACGAGTTCCCCTGCCTCTTGATCTTGCGGATGATGGGCCCATTTATGTTAATGCAAAACAGTACCATGGAATTCTCAGGAGGAGAAAATCACGTGCAAAGCTAGAGGCTCAGAACAAGCTTGTCAAAAGTCGAAAGGTACATATCATCTGCATGTATTATTAGGGCTTTATTTTACGATCATGGAGGGTTACATAAAAAGTTGCGTAGAATCTCACTGGGTTGCTGTTATGTTAGAAGCCAAAACTCTTTGAACCTTGTTTGGAAGAAAATGCCGATAATAATAGTAGTAGTAGAAGTGGTAGAAGTATTTTTCTTCATACACAATCTACTTATTACTGAATCACTGGATGGAATGCAGCCATATCTTCATGAGTCTCGGCATCTGCATGCATTAAATCGGGTTAGGGGTTCCGGTGGACGCTTTCTCAGCACAAAAAGGCTCCAACAGTCTAATCCAACTTCCACCGGTAACGTGCATGTCATCCCAGATACCATCCAGTTGCATCAAAGGAATGAGACATCAGAACTTGAAAGTTATCGTTCAAGAATTGGCCAATCTGGCACTTCAAGCACCTGCTCTGGTATCACCAATGTCTCTAGTGGTGCCGCCATTTTTAGGCAGGCAGATCACAGGTTCTCAAGCCTGGCTACCCACATGGGAGGAAGCATGCAAACCAGTGGGGGTCTTGTGTGCAGTGGGACCTAGCATTGTGCTTCCAGTTGTCCGGATACCATGGTACCGGGCGGGCAATTCATCCTTGGCTTTGTATATCACTTGCTATGTTATTACCTTTTGTTACAAAAGGTGCATCAATGACTGAATTTGTGGTGTTTGCTTTCTACAAGTATTGTGTTTGTTTTAACGTTACTGAAGAGGGTTGCTTTTTGGATCTCACACTGGCGGTGGTGATCCATCACTTAACTTGTTTACTTTTAAATGTTAAATGTTCCGACTATGCAAGTGTTTGCTTGTTGACATCATATGTTAAAATAAAAATGTGTAAATTGCTTGAAATTTGTTTGTTATTTTGAGCATAACTGATTCGCCGAAAGTAGTTGTTGCAAATTGTTCGGTTTAAAGGGTGTTTTTTTTTTCTATTATTATTATTTGATTCGAGCTTTTAATGGAGTTACTAAAATTCTTAATTAAGGATAGTCATGGTTAAGGAATCGTCGGTTTAGGTTTAATGAAATCATGAACCTGAATTAAAACGTGAGGGGACGATTTCTGAATCGTCGGTTTTAGTTTGAGTTTCGGTTTATAACAATTTAAAGGGCGATTTGAAAAAGAACGGTTCGAGACAGTTTGAAGGACGGTTTGGAAGTGGTTTAGGATTTGGAAGTGGTTTAGTGGTTTAGGGTTTGGAAGTGGTTTAGGGATGATTTAAGGGTAGTTTAGACAAAAAAAATTAGAGAAAAATTTATTGATTCAAAATTTAAGTTATATTTGTAAAAATATTTTAATTTTTCTTAGAAATCTTTCAATAAAAAAAATAATTTATCTTTAAAAAAATTAATAAATAAAGACTTGAACCTGATTAAAAAATTAGAGATGAAATTAATTTTTTTTTAAGAAATTAGCAAAAAGTATATGAATTTAATTTTGTCTAAATATCTATTTAGGATTTAGAAGAATAAAAATTTCTAGTTCTATTACTTGCTTTTTTTTATAAATTATATAATAATTGATAATTAAAAAGTATAAAAGAGAAAAAAAAATTAAAATAGAGTGTATTGAAAATTTTATTAAGGATTTAAAGTAATAACAAAGTAATTGAGATAGTATTGAAAATTTCAGTAAGTATATAAAACAATAAAGTAGGAAAATTGAGAGAGTAATGGAAATTAAAATGAATGTAGAAAATAATTATTTAGAAAATTTGAAAAAAATTAAAAAAAATATTAAGAATTGAAGAAAATTTAGAGAATAATTGTGTACAGAATTAATGATATATATAAATGAATTAAGAGTAAAGTAGGAAAATTGAGAGAGTATTGGAAATTAAAATGAGTGTAGAAAAATAATTATTTAGAGAAATTGAGAAAAATTGAAAAAATATTAAGAATTGAATAAAATATAGAGAATAATTGTGTAGAGAATTAATGATATATATAAATGAATTAGGAATGAGATAACATATTTATTGAATTTTTTTATATTTAAATCGCCAGTTGAATCCTGTTTGAAATCATCGGTTCAATCTGATTTGAAATCGCCGGTTTACGGTTCTTAAAAAATATAAACATGAACCAAACCGCAGAATGACAGCTTCGGTCCGGTTCGAATCCAATTCCGATTTTGATCAATTTTAGTCTAATTTTGATCAAACCAGTTCCAGTTCGATTCCGATTCAAAATCGGACCTTGGCCACCCCTATTATTACCGCATAAAATTAGGGTGTTGGGATGTTGGAAAAGTCTTTATAAATAAAATATTAGTTATTATTTGTTTTTATTTTTTCATACTTTTGATCCAAGCTTAAAATTATCATTTATTTTATTTTATTTTATTTTTATCTTAGTAAATAACATAATATTAACAAATTTTACCTTATCTTTCATCATTTTATCTTATTTTATTTAAAAAAAAATTTACCTCATCTCCTTATATTCTTTCTAAATAAAATGTTAATTAGTATATTTTATTTTATATTTTGAGTCTATAATAAATTATTATAAAATAATTATATATAATATATATCTCTTTTATTTAGAAATATACCCTTTAAAAAATATTTCTTAAATATGTCATGAAATATGTTTTTACCATTTTTTTATAAAGAGGGTTAGGTGAGGATTTTTTCTCTACTTTTTCTTTCTTTTTTTATTAGAATATCACTCCTTTAGTTTGAGCGTCGAAAGGTTTTTATTTTCGACTTTATCAGATTTAAATAAGAAAATCTAAATGAGTTTACCAACGTTGGTGTAGTAAAGGAAGAAACTGATAAACTGATAAAGGATATGACATAGGCTAAAGTGGAGGATAATTGATCACTTTAATTATAAGAATCTAATCTTTGTGGAAGGCATCTCAATTGAGTAAAGAAGAAGCTCTCTCTTAATTCTTTCCCCTTTCTCAGCCTTTTTAATTCTTTTCCCTTATTAGTGATATTTTCTTTATTCGATCCTAATGTTTCTTAAGGCCGAAGCTATCAAATCAATGAAATTCGATAATTTATAAATGATTTATTATAATTATTATCATGTAATTAAAAGGATTTGTTATATTATAAAAGTTGAAATTCAATTTTTTTTTAATTAATAAAGAAATTATTCAATTTTTGTTGCTTAAAATCTCATAACTAATGAAGAAAAATATTTTAAAAAATAGCAAATTCTTCCAAGTAAAATAAAAAGATTACTGTTTAATTTTTATATTTTAATGTAATTAATTATTTAATTTTTTTTATTAAAAATTATTATTTAATTTTTTTAATTTTTTATTAAAATAATAATATTTTTTAAAATATAAAATTAATTAATTAATTTTATTAAAAAATAATAACTTAATAAATATTGACTATTAAAAAATATGATCAAGAATATATAAATATTAATTAATTAATTTTTTTTAAATAGACTAATACGGAGTTTGATGAAAAAATTAAATAGGTTAAATAGTAATTTAAAAAAAAAATTATTTATAAATTATAATATTGGTATTTTTATTATTTTTTTAATTTTAAAATAATATTTAAGAGAGATCTACGGTTGCCAGAATAAGTTGAGACGAGGCCCACCTTCTTAACGAGGGACCCCACATTCCTCCCATTGGATTTCCGTTTTCCCATAAAAATTGCCACTTTTCTTTCGCAGCTTAGAGAAAAGAGTCTCTCACTCAGCTCACAAGGTCAGGCAGCGGCAGCTGCTCGTGTTTGCAAAAGCATCAAATCAAATTCAAATCACGAGAAAAAGATCTAAATGGTGTCGTACGTCAGTGCCTTGCTCTACGGAGTGGGCGGCATAGTGGCGGCAGGGATGGCGCTGCTCGTGGCCTTCCAAGAGAGGTTAGTTTATGTGCCGGTCTTGCCCGGTCTCACCAAGTCCTACCCCATAACTCCCGCTCGCCTCCGACTCGCTTACGAGGACGTCTGGCTCAGATCCTCAGACGGCATCCGCCTCCACGCTTGGTTCATTAAGCTCTTTCCTGAATGCCGAGGTTACCATTTCTTTATTCAATTCTGAATCTCTGGATAGAATTCGTTGTGATTGGTTTTTGTTCACTGAGTTAGGGTTTGCTTTGGGGCTAACTTTACTTTAAGGAGTGAGCTGTGTTTGGGAGAATTCGAAATGGAATCACAATTTTTTATTTACTTGTGATGTTAACTTTACTGTTTTGTGTGGAATTTGGATTTCATGTACCTTAAATCTACTAGAGTACAATTAGCGAAAGCAAGATTTGGATTTTTCTTTTTGGTTAAATATTGATTTTTGTTTTCGAGAAACCAAATGCAGTCTTGGCTTAATTTGATGAGGAAACTGTTCTGTTCCTGTTAGTCGTACGATTAATCCAAGTGCGATTGGATAATGCAGCTATCAAGCTTCTTTTTAGCTGAAAGTTCATTCAAAGTAGACAAGATCAGAATTAGATTGGAAGTGATCCCTGGTGGATTTTGTGCTCTGAATGTCTGTGATAATTATATTGGCACGACAGATGTATTGCACGGCTTCTTTTGATGTTTGTCTCATTTAATTTCAGTTGCTTATATTTCTGATGTGAAATCTTTGCAGGAAGTAAACTACACACAAAATGTTCGTAATTATTTTATATTCAAAGATAAAAGCTAGTCGAAAATAGTATTCGTTTATTATTTGTCACAATTTGTTCAATATTTTTATATTTTGAATCTATAATTAAATTTTTTTTTTTTATTAATTTGCTTTCGAATGTTGAACGAGGATTCATTTTAACTCAAGTGCTTGCTCAAATTTAACATCACTTTTACTTATTAGATAAAGGTAATGCTTTTTTAATAAGTAATATTAATTAATAGAAATATTGCTTTTTAATAGAGTATTATGTAATAATAAATTATTATGATGAGATTTGAATTCCATTCTCCCTCTGAGGTATTTTAATGTAAACTATTAAGTGATCATCTAAGAAATTTTTTATAAAAATTTAAGATTATGATGGATATAGGAAAAAATAAAAATATTAATAAACAATTTAAATCTAAACTTAGCATGTATAAAAAATTTGATAGGATTATTTATTTTAATTGTTCAGATCAAAAATTAAGATGAAATTAAAATAAATTAACAAACAATTTGAAATTGATAGTTTTGTTTTAGTTTAAACATTCAAATACTAAGTTTTATTTAATTAAAAATATACTGTTTAATTTTAAATAATTGCAAATAAAATATAATCAATGAATAATTTAAATTTATAAGTTTGTAAAAAATTCAAATTATTAACTATTAAGTGAAAAAAAATTAGCATGTGATAAAATATATTCTTAATTGTGGGGGCACACTTCAATAATTAAAGAAAAAAAATTTTTTTTTTTTACTCCATAATTTAAATGGATTTCACCATTGTAAATCTATCCCTGTAAACTACTATGATTGAATTTTTTTTTATTTTTTTATGTACATGATCTAAGATGTTTTTCATTCCATAAAATTGATGCTGAAAGGTGCTCTTTTAGTTAGTTTTTTTTTTTTTTTTTTTTTTTTCTGAAAATTTTGGATTTTATGGTTTCTCTTTCTTCAAAAAAATTGTTTTTGTGATTCCTGTTTCCCACAGCTTAAATAGTAATGCCATTGGTTTGCAGGTCCAACCATCTTGTTTTTCCAGGAGAATGCAGGAAGTATCCTTTATCATCATTTTTACTATATGGGGTGATATGTTAAGTTTATCATGTAGTCCTACAATTGCCAATTGGTTTTTTCTATCATATGTATGGTTGTTTCAAACTTTCTCCTAGCAGCCTTAATTAGCATTCTGTAGATATTGCTCACCGTCTTGAGATGGTTCGCATCATGTTACAGAGGTTGCACTGCAATGTGTTTATGCTTTCATACCGAGGGTATGCATTTACTAGTTTTGCATCAAAATTTTCTCATTTATGTTATGTATTCTGGATGTCAATCCATGCGTGTGTAATTCTTATCTAGCTGAGTGAAGACAAATGCTCCATTCCTTTTGTGTGTGAACAGTTATGGAGCAAGTGATGGATATCCTTCTCAACCTGGAATCACAAAGGACTCTCAGGTGTAAATTTCTTTTAGATCTTTAACTTCCAATGGTTGCTGTTTGGATTCTGGCTGTGTCCTTAATTGGCATGCATTTCTTTCTTTGGTAGGCTGCATTGGATCATCTTTCTCAAAGGACCGACATTGACACTTCTAGAATAGTTGTGTTTGGGAGGTCACTTGGGGGTGCAGTTGGGGCTCTGCTAACGAAAAACAACCCTGACAAGGTACTATTATACCATATATTGCCTTTAGTTTACATTCCTTAGGTGGAAATGTGCCCATTGTTTTTACCCTCTAAACACTCTGTTACATCTTTTGGGTTAATCTTTTGTATATCTTTCCCATAATACTTGAACAAGTTGCCCTTCTGCTTGTCAAACAACCACTTGTATCTTTATTAGAGAGTCTTCCAAATGACTATCATTTTGCTCTTAGCTACTTATGGGTTTTCCTAGTACATTCTTTTTCCAGTTGGCCGACCCCAAATTTTTGAGATAAAGGCTTAGTTGAGTTGAGTTGAATTTAGTTGATTTGATATTTTTCCAGTTGCCTTGTGGTGGATATGCTATAAAGGTGCAAGAGAAAAAGAAGTGGAGTGTTTGTACGTTTGATGGGTGGTGACCTTTTGAACTTGAGAAAATTGACTGTAAAGAGCTTTAAATCTAGTTGTAGTCTACTTAGCTGTTTAATGGGCACCAAATGACAGTTAAGTTTTCTTTAATTGAGGGTTACCAAAGGATGGTAAATTTGACCGGACAGATCATGGTAATGTAATTTTTTTTTGGTTGTCTATATTACCTCATGTATTGTGAATTTGATTGTTTTGGAAAATCGATCTATAGTATTTTACATTTTCGTCATATTGTTTTGCTTCGTAAACACGAAAGGAAGCAATATGAAAACAGGATTCATGCAATCACTTGGTCGCATGTTTCTAGGAAATGCAATGTGGCGGTGCTGGGTTTTGCTATCTCCATCTTCAGCCCACTAGATGTCGGGTGGGTGAAAAAAGACCAAGTTGGGGCAGGAACGGGTGTTTTCCATTTTATTTTTTAAATCTATGATAATAAAAAATATTTTTTATGAATTATCATAAGATAGTATATACATTTATATTAAGTTTTATGTTTTATTAGGTTGTAGTTAAGAAAAAAAATTTAAATAATAAATGGTGTGTTTTTAAAAAAAATATTATTTTTCATATTTATATAACTTAAAAGTTATAACATAAAAATATATTTTTATATTTTTATATTAAAATAAAAATTGATGCAGGGATCGGGCATGTTGGGGAGGCTTAATCCTGTTTCTGCTAACCATTCACTGTGTGGGGATGGGTTCCATGTTTGGAGCAGATTGGGTTTTGCCATCCCTACATGTTTCTACTAGGCTCCTTGATCTTTTTGCTATCCAAAACTTCTTATTTTGAAAAAAATTCTCTGCTGGAGTTCTTCCAATTGATTTAAATTCTTGCCATTTGTTGTAATCATATTCTCGTTCGAGTTACTTACCTTTGTTATTGTTTTGTAAGATATTATTTGTTTCTATTTTCAAGGTCATCAAGTTACCTGAAATTGTACTGAGCTTTTTTGGTTTCATCTGTGACCTTTCTTTATTTGGCAAGGTTGCTGGACTGATTCTGGAAAATACTTTTACATCTATTCTGGACATGGCTGGAGTGCTACTGCCTTTCTTAAAGTGGTTTATTGGAAATACTCATTCAAAAGGTCCTAAATTTCTTAATTTTCTAGTACGTTCTCCATGGAGCACCATTGATGTCATAAGCGAGGTGAGTCTACAACTCTACATGTTAGAAGCTCTTGCAATCCATTCTCAAACCGTTTTTCAATTTGTTGCATTTTGGCCTCTAAATGAGAGGAAGCTATGCTGTGCATTTGCAGTTGCTGATACCCACAGACACATGTATAGTTATCCTACTTGCCTCTCTGGGTGAATTTTACTCGGCATCTAAGTGTTAAACTGTTAATCCAACATACGTTTCTGATGCTGTAATAGCTATTTCCCAAGTTTCATTTCTGATATCTGGAAATGATAAAAACAACTTGGTGATGCTTCCTCTTCTTTTCTTTTCTTTTCTTTTCCTTTTCCTTTTCTTTATTATTTTTCTTTTTTTGTTGTTTTCCTTCTTTAATGTTAGGCTGTTAGCTCTTTCTGTGCACAACTCACATTGGCCTTTTTAACTGCAGGTTAAGCAGCCGATCCTTTTTCTCTCTGGATTGCAAGATGAAATGGTACCCCCATCCCATATGCAAATGCTGTATGCTAAGGCAGCTGCTCGTAACAAGGAATGCATCTTTGTGGAATTTCCCTCTGGCATGCACATGGACACCTGGCTGGCTGGCGGTGATCATTATTGGAGAACTATTCAGCAGTTTCTTGAAAAGCATGTTCCAGAAAAGAAGGAAAACGAGTCATATGACACTGACCAAGGTATTCCTTTTGCTTCTGAAAATTTAATGAAAGCTTGTCTTGGAACGGAAAAAAGATGGAATATAATGCACCTAACATGATAATAATGTCAAGAAGTAAAAATAGGAAGATGAATCACATTTTCTATGGTGTCTGTGGGTCCCTGATTTGGGTAGTTTCTTAAAGTCTTCTCTTCACCAAGTTAATTTTCTGTTGGCACTTTTGCGTGACCTGTGTATGGCCAAGGAGACAAACCCATTAAGATCAGACTCAAAGCATGTTGAGAATTGTTGTTGCTAATAACAACTTTTAAAAAAAATGTTAGAAGCAATAGATTTTTACAATTTGGTTTTCATATTCCAAAAGCAGATTTTGAAAAAAAGTCATTTTCGAAGTTTTTGCAAATAGCTATTGAATTGTATTGATAAATTTTTGCAAAGAGCTTGTCTTCTTCAACTCAAATTCTTGTCATGCACATTTGGTAGTTATGTGCAATAGTAATGCCAAACATGCTCTCCGTGCCAAAACTTGTAAAGGACTGATGGCTGATGGCATGAATTTTGTTTGGCTACTTACGCATGTCTGTAACAGAAACAACCAAGAGACAAGCCATTTTGGTGATTTGGAAGGCTAATTCTTTGCTGTGGGACTCACAATTCAGAAACCATAAACTGCTGTGTCACATGGTGTGAAAACAGCCACGATCTGGAAAAGGTTATTCCCTAAAGCAGATGTCTTCTGCCAAAAGGCAGAAAATCAACTAGGCAAAAAAAAAAAAAAAAAAACAGCATGTTTTGGTTTCAGCTACGTTGTGGGCTTGTTTGATGTCTGTGCTGTTTTTTTTTTTTTTTTAAGTGGTTGTGCAAGAGTAAGAGGATGGCTTTAGTGTAACTGTCAAGAGTAAGAAGGTCATGGGTGTGAGCCATGAAAACAGCATTTCTGCTAAGTAAGGATAATGCTGCGTCCAACAACCCTTCCTAGAGCCTATAAGTGTAGGAAACTTAGTGCACTGGTCAACCTTTTTTGTGCAATAGTAAAAAAATTGTCTGTGAGAAACGAATTGAGCAGAAAAGTAAAAGCCACTTTTATGATAACCTTTTTTTTTTTTTCTCTTTAATACAAGGAGCAACAAAAAGAAATAAAATTGCTAATAATATAATTTTGAAAACTACTGGACAAAAGCCAAAGTCAAAACATGGATACCAAACAAGCAGTCAGCATATGACAACATTGTCTAGTGACATCTCTCAAGGGTAAAATTTATTTTTTTTCTAGGTTTAAAATTGTAATCTTGGAATTTTCTTTCCCTTGTGCTTAAATTCTAAGAGCCCTTTATTACTTCTTCACTTTGTTAATGGCTCCTTTATTTTTGTGCTTCCAGATTTTGAGGGGAGGTGACTTCTTCATGTAGAATTTTTAGATGTTATAACTTATAAAGTGGCTCACAGCAGGTCCTCAAAGTATTTGTGCCTTTTGTTTTTGAAGCTGCAGCATTTAAAAGTTCCATGTGAAGAATGTTTGCTGGTTGAGACCCGTCCAGCACATTTTGGTTCTCTCTGAAATTTTTTCTTGGTTTAGAAGCTTCAACAGATGCCAGAAAAACGTAAAAGCCTTTGGTATACCTTACAACCTTTTGACATACATCTTTGTTAGTCAATTCTGACCTGTTCTGATTGTACGAATAAGAAATATCTGAAATTTGAGATATATAATTGATGTAATGGACTGCTTGTATCTTAGTAGACAATTAGGCCTCAAAGTTGTCCCAATTTATTGGATATTGTTTCACCATTAACTAGAGACTTGGAGAATGCTTGGGTAGATGTTGATGGATGAATGTTGGGGTGGTAATTCTCGTCACAATCCACAAATACTAGATAAACACAATACGAAAATATATGACGAGAGTTAAAATATAGAACGAGAGTTAGAGATTATTCGTAATCTGTCGAAATTATGTCAATCTGTTTATGATATGTTAGTAATCATGCTGTTAGTTGACATGTTAATTTGTTTTGATATATTTATCACCCTTTTTATTATTTGCCTCTCATGTCAATCTATTTATGATACGTTTTACTCTTCGCGTCACGTGTCATGCATTTATCTATAATTCACTAATTTATTTTGACTTATTAACTTGCAAATAACATTATTGAAAAAAATTAATAAATGTAAATATAATATTTATTATACGAGAGATTTGTTAATATATCACAGTTGGATGTATTTCTGTTATTAGAACTTATTTAATTTATAAATTTATTAACAAGTTAAAATAATATTATTTCATAATTATTTTTAAAACAATTTACTTAAATTTTTAATTAGTTAAATGTTGAAATATTACTTGTTTAATATTTAATTTCATATTTTTATATATTATTAAATTTATGTATAATTAAAATTAATATATAAATTTTATGTTGTATATTATTTTCTAAAGATTTAAGAGTGTCAAATCATATTAAAATGTATAAAAAATGAGTTGTATTAAATTATGTCTAAATTAATATAACATAATTTAATATTAATTATATCGTGTCGTATAATTCATGCAATTAAATGGTTGTGTTGGTGTTTAGATTTTGTATATGATTCATTAATCATGTTGTATTTGTATAGATTCTAATCATGTTTTTATTAACATTGACATGATTAGCTATCCAAATAGTGAAATTATGTTCAAATTAATGAAAAGTAAAATATACAAGAAAATTATAATAAAAGAAATATTTTTAACTCTTAAATTTTTTATTTTATTTGAAAAGAACAAGAATAGTATAGAGATTTCATTATTTATAAAACAACCTTCCAACTCACTTTTCCTTTGTAATATTCAAATATAAGGAGAAAAACAATTTTATTCTCTAAAAAACTTTATAAACAAGGTTTAAGAACATTAAAAAAAATATTATCTTTAATATAAAAAAATATTATTTTTAATGTTACTTGAAAATATAATTTTAAAAAACTATTTAATATTTGCTTAACATTGATATTGAAGTTGTAAATTATAACATCTTTTTCAAATATGACGGATGAAGTAAAATCATATAAAATTATATGGAAATTTTATAGTTATTTTATATGAAAATTTTATAGTTACTTAGTTTCATACAAAGTATAATTATTTTGCTACAAAAAAATAAAATAATTTCACATAATTTACTATTTATTTTATGAAATTTTTGTAAAATAATTTTTTAATAAATTAGCTAATTATGAAAATTTTATTAATTTTAAAAAAATAAAGTCTCCTCAAATAAAAAAGCACATATAATATTTTTTAAAAAATTTAAGAGAGAAATTGAGCATCATAAATTTTATTAAAAAATTGTAGGAATAAGTTTTGATTTTTTAAATATTATTTATTAAATTTTTAAAAAATATTTTTTTTACATAATTTTTTTTATTAAGTTAATAAAATTTTTATAATTAATTAATTTATAAAAAAAGTAATCATTTTATAAAAATTTTATAAGATAAATTATAAATTTATGTGAAATTATTTTATTTTTTATAATAAAATAATTATATTTTATATAAAATCAAATAATCGAATCAAAACTACAACTACATAATTACCATTGGAAGTGTGAATGAACCCCTTCGTCCTTGAGGAACACGGCCACACCCACGGCCACGGTTGCTGCCCTGAAAATGAGAGGCGGCGTTCTAGTTATTAATAAGACATGGATAGGCATATTCTAAATGCTCCTTTCTCGACCATTCTCCCTCTGCGGTTCTTAACATTATCGATGTCTCAAAACGGAGAAGCGCTCGAAAACGCTTTGATTTTCTACAAAGCTAAAGCAAGCCATGAGTGCGCACGTTAATATTCCTGCGCACCCTCTCACCGGACGAAAAACAGTAGAGTGTTTGCACCTGTCAGTGCACCCAATTGCGGCTTTATCATCGTGACACGTGCAGGCAGGTATGTGATCTTCACCCACCACTACTTATTTTACGATCATCAGACTCGAAAAACTCTAGGGTCAATTTGAGCCCAAAAAGCACTCATCCGTCAACGTAGCAATTCTCTAACCAAATGATGATGCCACGTGGCAGAACATATCAGACCCTTTTTTTTCCTTGGGTTTTTTTAATTAATTAATAATTAGAGAGAGAAAATTTTGGTGAGTGGAGCCAATGACTGCGAGTGAATAAATGCTAAGCCGGGAGGTCAAGCAATAATCCTTCTGGGTCTGGTCTCGTCAGTGTGCATTTCCCTCTTCTTTTATAGAAGAGGAGAGAACCCAAATTTATCCACCAAATTTCTCTTTCTGCTGCCGTGAGTTTGAAATGCTTGTTGGTTTTTATGGTTCTCTTGGCAGCAATATCTCCATAGTTGTCCCTTTCAAACTGTAGATTTCCCTTCTTATCCTCTCTCTCTCTTCTGGTCACTTTCCTTCAGTCGCCATTTTTGTCTGTATCTCTCTCGTCGAACGATATTTATCTTGGGTTGTACGGACATGGACGGTGGGGCACAGTACAACCCACGAACAGTGGAAGAGGTTTTCAGGGACTTTAAGGGCCGTAGAGCTGGAATGATCAAGGCCCTAACCACTGGTCTCTCACTTGCTCGTGTTCTCTTAATTGAAATTTTAATTTTATTCTTTTCTTTTCCCAGTTGGGTTTTGGAGTTTTTCTTTTGTTATTTTGTTTTTGTTAGCATTATGAAGTTTCCATTACTAATGGGTACCTTTTTTTTTTTTTTTTTTTTTTTGCAGATGTGGAAGAGTTCTATCAACAGTGCGATCCTGGTTAGGGTTCATGTTTTTGTACATTTGTTTTAGGGCTTTAGAGTTTTTGTTTCTTTGCTGTTTTACTTCTCCCTACGGTTCCAAATTATGTTTTATATTAGGTCATTGATTATCTTATATGAGTATGGAAACTCCTAGGTGTTGCTTTATTCAATTTTTATCCAAGTTATGAAATTTCAACTTGGAGCTTCAGATTTATATACGTGACTTAGTTTTGATTTCCCTTCTAGGAGTAGCGGGCTTGTTGTTTAGTTTTAATTATTACGTGCGTGCATTGAAGGCTTGAATAGAAATGTGGTAGAAAATTGTCTCACTAGTTATTTGCAGTCTACTTTGCTCTTTATAGCTTCACAAATACTTGGAAGAACATACTCAAACACAAGTTTTAGCATTTTTTAACCTAATATCAAAGATGTATTGACATTCGGTAATTGTTCTGGTCAATTCATATTCTTTTAACTGGAGGCTATATGGTTCTGGTGTACCAACTCTCACGGTTAACTTGCTACAGTTTTGTCACTTCTGTTGATTCTTCTTGTGTAATGTTTCTTGAAGTGATATGAAATTTGAATACAGTAGATTTAGTTGTTTTAGTTTTCAATATAATTTCTAAATTGTGGCAATCTAGCTTGTTTCCTTTTATTTGCATCTTCTCTGGATACCTTAAAAAAAAAAACACTGAATATCTATTGACAATAAATTGAAGAAGAAAATTATTTTTTTTAGAGAATATTGATCATGAGACTCTAAAGTCTAAAACTCTAAAGACTAAATGGATTCATTATGACAATATATATATATATATATATATATATATATATATATATATATTTATTTATTTATTTATTTATTTATATATGTCTAAAATAAACTTGTACACCTGTACAGAGAAGGAGAACCTTTGCCTGTATGGATTTCCTAATGAACAGTGGGAAGTCAATTTACCTGCTGAAGAAGTGCCTCCAGAGCTCCCGGAGCCTGCATTAGGTATTAACTTTGCCAGAGATGGGATGCAAGAAAAAGACTGGCTTTCTCTAGTTTCTGTTCACAGTGATGCATGGCTACTTGCTGTGGCTTTCTATTTTGGTGCTAGATTTGGGTTTGATAAAGCTGACAGGTAACTTTTTTTCCTTGCCTCTTCCAATCTTTGTATTTCAACTGTGAAAAATACTTCATTGTTGCAAATTATTTAGGTGTCAAACAACAAATGTATCTACAATTTGTGCTTTACTTTGATTCTTAATGCTTGCTTATCCTTTTTTTTCACTCTTTGTTTTGGCATTTTAGTCACATCAAATGCTATTTGTTAAGAAGTTTAATATGAGTAATTCGTATTCTTTACATAATGTATCTGGCAGTTTCAAGGAAAAGGAAGAGGTATGTAGTTTATGATAATTAGATGTTTGTTTATGGTCCAATTAGAATTGCAAGGTCTGTTAGTTTGAGCATGAAATCATGAATTCTAGGTACTTAAATAAACATTTGAAAAAAAATTCTTTCCCTGAAAGATCTAAATTTTGTTTAAATCCTTCAAATTTAGGCCTGATTTCAATTGCATAAATTAGTTTGTAACTCCTGTAGTTTTAGCAAATAAGTCATCCTTTGATTGAAGTACTAGTTAGTTGTTACATGTTGATGCCTCAGCAATCACTTTTGAAAACAATATTGCATGTTGAAGCATGGATATTAACTAAGATATATATGTTGATGCAGTGTGTATGAACTTTTTGCTGATGAACTAGTGTGTTCTGTTATTCGTTGGTAGTTGATGATTTGCTGTCCTCAATTTAGTAGGAGTTGTTACAAAAGGACATGTTACGTAGAGAAGGAGAAAATATAGAAATAAGGAAAGGAATATGTAATTGGGCTAGTAGAGCAAATTATAATTGTGGAGGAAAAGTTTGTTAAGTCTATTGAGCAGTTATTAATTGTTTTGAAGGGAAACTATGAGCAGTGACAGCTGTTAGTTGTTAAAGAGCAGTTATTAGAGAATTGGAGAATCTGTTATAAAAGAGAGTTGAAATGCCTGTATTTAGACATTCTGAATTCTGATCAATAATATTCTCTATCTTCTCTCTAAAATTCCCTTCTCCCTCTCTCTCTCTCTCTCTCTCTCTCTCTCTCTCTCTCTCTCTCTCTCTCTGTCTCCTATTCTATTATTTCTTCTCTTTCTTCTCTGGAATATCTATTGTTAGGGCTACTACCTAACATTGGTATCAGAGCTTTGCATCCAAGAAATCAGTGGGTAATTTTTCCTTAGGACTACATCTGTTGTGATAGGCCGAGAGATGGTGCGGATTGCAGAATTGGAGGAACAAATGAGGAATTTGCAGGAAGCAACTCAAGGGAATGCCGAGGAACTAAATGATTTCAAGAAGGAGATGAAGGAGGAATTAAACAAGACTTCTTTAACAAATAATGCCATTCTGGAGGACTTGTGACAAATGATGATCACTCATGTGGTGGAAATGAATAAGGAGAGCAGTAGTTCAAATGAGGGGGAAAGATTGGAAATCCTGATGTTAGGGTTTTTGGGGGAAAAGGGGAAAGAAATCATCAATTCTGATTCCAATGGAGTGACAAGTAAGAATTCCTTACCCATGCCAAAGGAAACTCTGAATCTTCAAGTAAGTTCTAGTTCTGTCATGGAATCAGGCATTCAAAGCATTACACTTGGAGTGTTTAGTCCTGCCCGAGAAGCAATTAATACTGATTCTTGGATTAAGGATGAAGATGAACAAAAGTTTGAAGAGAAAATTTCAAGATCTCTTAAGCATTTCAATAGTCAATCAGATGGTAATAATCATCAAGATCCTACCCTCAACCTGAATTCTTCCATAAGAGATGGGTGCCTTGAAGAGGAATCATTTGGGATTCAAGATGACATAGGTATCAATAGTCCTGTTAAAAATATTGAAATCTTAAAAGGTATGCTTCTTGGCCCTAGACTTGTCAAAATTTCTAGAAACAAAAAGGTTGTTCCCCTTGCTGAGAATGTTTTTATTAAAGGAGAAGATATGGAAGTTTGTGAAGAAGAGAAGTATTGGAATCTTGGTGGTAGTATATTTGAGTTGAGATCATGTAATCACATGATACTCAAGGAGAATGAGTTTGAGATCAGGAGAAGACAGAGGAAGAAAATAAATTCCTTGTCGATGAATGATTGCATTGGAAATTTGTGCAGCAATGACAAAGTAAACTGCAAAAGTGATATGAGAATTGATAAAAAGAATTCTGCAGAGAGCATTTTTCCTTTTGCTGAAAATGTTAAGGAAAAGTATGAGATGGCTTCCATTTATGGCTGGACATCAAGTGGTATGGTGATCTTAAAGGAACAAAAATTGGAAATTTGGAGAAAACAAAGAAAGAAAGTTAGCTCTTTGTCAATTAATAGTTCATACTTTCATATGTCTTTTCTCAAATGGAAGGTCAGAATCTTTTCTCACAACTTATGATTTCATTCATTGGCAACCAGAGGCAGTTGACATCTGCTGCAATTCTCCAATCTGATCATATTAGAAGAGGAAGAAGAAAAAGAAAGTGAGGAAGAAAGAAAGAAAGAAAGAAAGAAATTCTGGTTCAAAGTGCTGGCTAAGGATACCACTTGGGAAGATACCACATTTATCCAACCTCAATTTCCTGACTTCTAGCATTCTTGGGGTCAAGAATGCTCTAATGGAGAGGATATTGTTACGTAGAGAAGGAGAAAATATAGAAATAAGGAAAGGAATATGTAATTGGGCTAGTAGAGCAAATTAGAATTGTGGAGGGAAAGGTTGTTAAGTCTATTGAGTAGTTATTAATTGTTTTGGAGGGAAACTATGAGCAGTGACAGCTGTTAGTTGTTAAAGAGCAGTTATTAGAGAATTGGAGAATCTGTTATAAAAGAGAGTTGAAATGCCTGTATTTAGACGCACTGAATTCTGATCAATAATATTCTCTATTTTCTCTCTAAAATTCCCTTCTCTCTCTCTCTCTCTCTCTCTTCTATTCTATTATTTCTTCTCTGGAATATCTACTGTTAGGGCTACTACCTAACAGGACAATGGCATGGGGTTTGATGTTGTGCTTGTGTGTCCATTTGATGAGTAGAGATTAAGTAAAATAGAAGGAAAATACAAAAAAGTATCATGTGGTTTTAGCTATTTTTAATTAGGGTCCGTGGTTAGGTTTTTACAAACCAGTACCCTATGGTTAAATCTATTAGCAGAGAAGGTTCAAAAACCCTGACACCGTTAGTGGTTACTGGCATGGCTGCTGAAAAATAACTCCAAGCCAATAGCCATTAAATTTATTTGGGTTATAAGTACTTCTTCGCTAACGGACTTAACGACAGGGCGCTGGTTTGTCAAAACCCAAACAATAGGACCCTAATTTAATATGGCCCAAAATATAAGGTACTTTTTGTACTTTGCCCTAAAATTATTAAATCAAGAAATTCATTCAAATTAGCAGATTCTGCTTGAAGATATTTCCCCCTGGTAGTGCTTAGAAATTTGTTTTATTACTGTAGAGCATATCATTTGCCTTTTTTTTTTCTTTATAAATTATAGTAGCTGGACGTGTAAGTTATGCTTTATAAGTTTCATCTCCTGCAAAATAAAGTGCAATTTCTGAAACAGGAAACGTCTTTTCACTATGATAAATGATCTCCCAACAATATTTGAGGTTGTAACGGGAACTGTAAAGAAGCAGGTGAAGGAGAAGTCATCAGTCTCAAATCATAGCAGTACCAAGTCCAAGTCAAGCTCAAAAGGGGTAAAATTTCTTTTGTCATTTGGCTGGTTAAATGTATCTGGATTCTGGAATATCAACTATCTACTATCATTGTTATAAGTGCCAAGGTCACATAGGTGTCTTGGTCCTTAGAATCTGATTGTGTAGTGGATCAGTTAAAATTTTAAGACTTGTGTCCTCAGTTCTGACTCAATAATAACTTAAATCATTTATCAATAACTCAATGTAACATTTTGCTTGTTCAATTTTCATTCTTATAATTGTATATTCCTTTTTCTTTGGCTTTGTTTGATATGTGAATTGGGTTATAAAATTTATCAGGTGAGTGCATTTCCTCTCTCGAGATTCCTTTTTAGGTTTCATCATTATAAATTGACTATAATGGCATGCAGTAGCAGCAGGGGTAGAACTAAAGAAAATGTTCGTTTTTTTCGGTGGGGGGAGGGTACAGTGGGGTTGGGGGATGATGTGGAGTAGTCAGTGGCTATGTAGCATGGAAACGGAAATGTGGACACGGGGAAACGCGGAAACGGACATTGGGAAATGGCATTTTCAAAAGTATAGGAAACAGAAACGTGGGGGGAATGCGTAAATATAAAAAATATAGGGGTATATATATATAAAATCAATAATCTATTAAAAATTATAAAAATAATTATTTATTTTAAACTCCCACCTCCTGTATAATTATTAAAAAAAGTAGTATATTAAAGATATTAAATTTGAGTTTACATCTCAATTAAAATCAATTCAAAAAATAAAGTAAAGAGTAAAACTAATAAGATAAAAATTACAATAAAAATTTTCAATTTAAAAGCCAGCCTTTCATTTCTCTATCTCTCTCTCTCCTTAAAAGCTAGCATTTCTAGCATTTGTTTTCTGGCCATGTGCGACACAACGTTAAAAGCCAGCCTCCCGTTCTTCTCATTCTCACGCTCTCTCTCTAATACTCTTCTTCTCCACCGATTATCAGCTTTTTATCATTTTTTTTGGTTCCATTCTATCAAACCCTAATCTCTCTCTCTCTCTTTCTCCTTAATTGCCTTTCAACTTTTTCAGATCTCACAACCTCCATTTCTAATTTGTCTTTTCAATCTATTCTCTTCTCTTCCAAGTGAGTCATTGTTTGAACTTTTGCCTAGTTAATCTGGGGTTTTCTTTCTTCTAATTCATCTTTCAATTCTTGTGCTTTTGCTTTGCCTTGATCTTTTTTATTACATTTGTATTATTGTGTAATTAAAAGAAAAAAAAAAGATTTGGTTTGTTGATTTGGTAAATTTTCTTGGCCTGGTTGCTTGCTGATGGGAAATGAAACAGTAAAAGAGAGTTGGGTCCTCTTCTCCTCCTGCTGCAATTTCCTTTTTTTTTTTTTGGAGAAATGCGTTTCCGAATGGGAAACGCGTTTCCATTTTTTGGATTTTCCGGACACGGCCCCGAAACGTTTCAAGGCTGTGTCCCACCGTTTCCGGGACGGAAATGTTTCCAAAACTTGGAAATGTCAGTGATAGGTGTTTCCATGCTTCATAGGTCAGTGATTGTCACATGTCCCCTTGGTGGGCAGGACAGTGTCATGTGCTTAGGAATCGGAAGTGTCTAACATGCAGAAAGTTTCTTAGAACTGCACTTCAATTATTATACTAACCCAACTCTCTCATTAATTCTCTGTTTGATCTAGGAGACTAGGAATTTGATCCTGACTTCTTTTTTAAGGCTTTTTATTTATTTGGGTGGTATCTGTGCTGGGTGAAGCTCAGTGTTGACATTTAAGATGAAAATTAATGTCATTAACATGATATATTTGGAGTTTTGGAAACTATGAAATATCATGCTGCTTGATAGAGTCAACAATTATTTGAAGAAATTCTTGGCTATGAAAGGAAACAATTTTATATTATAAGTAATGAAGCTGTTTTGGACAACTTAAAATATGATGGGACTGTCGTCATTCTAACCATTGCATGTTTCTTGCTGTTTCAAATATGTTGATCTGTCATATTTAATGAGAAAATCACATGTGGTCTTTTATAGGTTTAGTTGTCATGTCCAAAGCTAATACCACTTTAATGACATGAAAACAGCGTGGATCTGAATCTGGCAAATATTCAAAGGGGCAGCCAAGGGAGGACGATGAAGGACTGGAAGAAGAAGATGAGGAAGAGCATGGGGATACTTTGTGTGGGGCATGTGGAGAGAACTATGCTGCAGATGAGTTCTGGATTTGTTGTGATATATGTGAAAAGTGGTTCCATGGCAAGTGTGTGAAGATCACCCCGGCTAGGGCCGAGCACATTAAGCAATACAAATGCCCATCTTGCAGCAACAAGAGAGCACGACCTTGATTTTTGTGGGTCGGGTGAGCCCTCACCTCTGTGCTTCACTCGTGTTCATGTCATCAAACTATTTAGGTAGTCAGGTTCTCTATGTTGTGCTATGTTGGCACAGTATATTATTAGGTACATTTTCTTTGGGACCTGCTCGTTGTGTATGTTAGCATTTGGTAGTTCGCGTAGTCGGACATGTCTACTACTTGATTCTGAATTTGGATATATCATTTCCACTATGTAGGAAATTATTTGTCCTATATCAAACACAGAATATCTAATCATTCTCAACCAATTTCTGATCTCAACTTATGTTGTTTGCTGTGCCCCATGTGTTGGGTTTTTGGCTCTTCTAGTGTTAAGATTATAGCCAACTGAAGTGCATTGCAACCCTTAGTTCCGTTCAAGTCTAATCGTGATCTGCAGCTGTATCTTTCCCCATCCTAACCATGAAATCTTTTAAGCTTTTGATGTGGGAAGTCCATGTTGCTATACACTTTGCTAGTTGCTCAAGTCTTGATGTTGTGGGAATTGCCATTGAGGAAAGCATCATTTTGGATATATTGATTAAAGGCCATTAAAACTGGTTTTTAGGGTAAAGCCAAACATATCCGGTATGTTACCTTACATGCTAGATTTAACATGGTTTTTGTGGTGGCAAGAGTACTTGATATGACGAACGAAGAAAGGATTGCTTTGTTCATGTTCAATTTTCTAGGCATCTATATTTGTGATGAAAGACTCAACACAGGCCCCAACAGATGTCATTCGGATGAATTGTAGAGCTTTGGATGGGAGTAGAACAAAAGAAGAGTTGTTAAATTGACGACAGAAATTCCCAATCCTGAAGGAAATTTTCTCATCTTGACAAGGGAAAGAGACTATGCACAGCCAAGCAATGAAACTCAATCTGGCCACAAGACACGAGACAACCCTAAAAGGGTCGCTTGCATTTAATCTCTATTAAGCAAAAGCCTTGCCGTTTCCATGTAATGTAAGGTGTCAGTCCGCATTCTCATCTACAAAGACTTGGACCATTGAGTCAATTGCTTCCCACTTACTAGAGAAGCATCTCCTATCACCACGAGAAGCACAACACTACTCCCTTCCCAAAAAATCTATATTATTATTGTGGTGGGCATAATTCAGTGATAACTGTATATATATTAAACTTAGAAGATATAGATTTAACTCTCTTTTTTATTTTAAGATCATTCAAAGTTAAAAGTGAACTTTGCATTATAAATAAATATGAGAATTAATATTTATTATAAACCTTACATTGAATAATTCATATTTTTGAAGTATCGTCTACTTTGATTCAATAATTTTATATATTTTTTTTCAAACAATAAAATCATACTTGATGTTATAAAATACGAACTCTCTTAAATCCTAATATATGTGTGAAATTCGATAATCAATGTCAATAAAATGTAGTATATATATATATATATATATAATTAAGTTTATATTCCCTTTAAAATTTCGGATGACGTATGAGGTCACAAGCCCAAATCATTAATGGAATTACCACCACTTGGCAGCTTAAATGAAGTCGAATAAATTTTATTTTAATGATACTATAATAAAATAAAATGAATTTTTAAAGTACAATTAAATTTTATTATTGTGAATAATATAAAAAATAAAATATATTGTATATTTATTTAAGTACAATTACTATAAAACTTAACTTTATATAAAAATGAATATAGCATATTTTAAAATAAATATTTATATAAAAATTTGGCATCATTATGAAAATTTTTCTAGTCATCTTCATTTTAATATATATTTTTTTAAAAAAAAGTCGGCAAATTTATTTCCTTGTCTTTGTTATTATGCTATTGTTAATCAATGATTTAGTGAGTTATTAGCCGAGTAATTGGTGATCAAATATTTATTTAATAATATAAAAAATCAGAAATTATTGTGATTGTGGCAAATTTTTTTATTAAACCTCAAGTGCTTTAACAATCCCAATAACTTGCCAAAGAGAGGGTGGCTAAAGGACAACATAAAGGTTGGTCAATAATATGAAATTAAATATTTTCTATAATCTATTTCTATGGTAGTTAATTAGTTAGGTGTGATCAAGCATTTGGGTCAATAGTCAAGTTCAGACTGACTTGGAAAATATTATAAAAAAAAAACTCACCAACCAACCAAAACCATGTGTTTTCATGAGAGGCAAATTTCCACTCTCCTTCCATGCAAATTCTCTGATAAAGCTTTAACCTTTTCTTTTTATTATATCAAAGCAACCAGACTTGGACCATGGACGCAGCCCTTTCCCACTTACCACTCTCGCATTATCGCTACTATAAATACACAGGCACTCCAAGTTTCCTCTCAATCTCAATCCTCACAAACTAAACAATTATCAAACACCCAATACTCTCAATACCCAGAAAAACTCCATTTTCTCTTGTTGTGCCAATGGCTACAAACGGAATTGCCTCTGTTTTTGATAGTGAAAATCACCCCTTTTGCAATCCTTGTGTGCCTTGCCCACCACATTGGAAGAAGGCTGCAGAGTCTCTCCAATGTGCCCATTTTGATGAAGTCTCTCAAATGGTGTCCCAATTTGCCAATGCCAAAACAGTTGAAATCCAAGGTACCACCCTCACTGTTGCTCAGGTCACTGCTGTTGCTCGTCGGGTCGAAGTAAATGTTTGCCTTGACGAGGATGCTGCTCGTGGCCGAGTGGCAAAGAGCGCCGATTGGGTTGCAGTGAACATCTCTCGTGGGACTGACACTTATGGTGTTACCACCGGCTTTGGTGCCACTTCTCATAGGCGTACCAGTAAAACTGGTGACCTTCAGACAGAGCTCATTCGGTTCCTCAATGCTGGGGTCATTGGCAAGGAGAATCTTCCGACCAGTTATTCCAAGGCAGCTATGCTCGTCCGTACCAACACACTAATGCAAGGTTATTCTGGTATACGGTGGGAGATTCTTGAATCTATTGCCAAGCTTATGAATGAAAATTTGATCCCTAAGCTGCCTCTGAGAGGGACTATCACAGCTTCAGGCGATCTTGTGCCATTGTCTTATATTGCTGGTTTGTTAACTGGCCGTCACAATTCCAAGGTAGAAACCCCTAAAGGGGAAGTGATTACAGCTATTGAAGCTTTGAAGAGAGCAGGAATTGAGGCTCCATTTGAGCTACAAGCGAAGGAAGGTTTGGCTCTTGTGAATGGAACAGCGGTTGGCTCAGCTGTAGCTGCAACTGTTTGTTTTGATGCCAATATTTTGGCTCTGCTAGCAGAAATTCTCTCTGCTTTGTTCTGTGAGGTCATGCATGGAAAGCCAGAGTACACAGACCCACTTACTCATGAGCTTAAGCATCATCCTGGCCAGATTGAAGCAGCTGCTATCATGAAACACCTGTTAGATGAAAGTGACTACATGAAAGAAGCAAAAATTCGCCATGAGAAAGACCCGCTTACAAAGCCTAAACAGGACAGATATGCAATTAGAACCTCTCCACAGTGGCTGGGTCCACAAATTGAGGTTATTCGGGCAGCCACTCATTCAATTGAGAGGGAGATCAATTCTGTCAACGATAATCCATTGATTGATGTAGCTCGAGACCTTGCCCTTCATGGAGGAAATTTCCAAGGAACACCAATTGGTGTTTCTATGGACAATCTCAGGATTGCCATTGCAGCAATTGGAAAGCTCATGTTTGCTCAGTTCTCTGAACTCGTTTGCGACTACTACAACAATGGGTTGCCTTCCAATTTGAGCGGAGGACCTAATCCAAGCTTGGACTATGGATTAAAAGGTGCAGAAATAGCGATGGCCGCATATTGCTCAGAGCTTCAGTACTTGGCAAATCCTGTAACTACTCATGTTCAAAGTGCTGAACAGCACAATCAAGATGTGAACTCTCTAGGCTTGATTTCGGCAAGAAAAAGCGCTGAAGCCATTGAAATCCTGAAGCTTATGTCCGCGACTTTCATGGTGGCACTTTGCCAGGCAATTGATCTAAGGCATTTGGAGGAGAACATGAGGGAAGTTGTGAAACAAGTGCTCCGCCAGGCGGTAAGGAAAACCCTATACATTTCTGAAGATGGAATGCTGCTCGAATCGCGTTTCTGCGAGAAAGAGCTCTTGCAGGTTGTTGAGCATCAACCTGTATTCTCCTATCTCGATGACCCAACAAATCCTTCTTATGCACTTCTGCCTAAACTGCAAGAGGTACTCGTCAAGAAAGCACTTAAAGATCCTAAATCTGAACGGGCTGATGAAAATGGCTACACAATATTCAAGCGAATACCAGTTTTTATGGAGGAATTGAAGGCAAGACTGGAAGAAGAAGTGTCAAAAGCGAGAGGGAGATTTGATGGTGGGGAATTTGCTATAGCAAACAGGATCAAGAAATGCAGGACTTATCCGATATATGAGTTTGTCAGAAGTGAAGTAGGGACTGAGCTTCTTAGTGGGGAAAAGAAAGTGAGCCCAGGAGAGGATATAGAGAAAGTCCACGAGGCTATCAATGCAGGGAAACTTGGGGAGGTTTTGATCAAGTGCTTAGCAGATTGGAAAGAGAGATCCCCTGTATTTTAATTTTATGTATCATAGGCAATCTGGCATTATTCTAGTTTTCATAAATTTTGTATGAGATCCATATGTGAATCTAAATTTTCCTAGTAATAAGAATTCTCAATTTCACTGCAATATTTTCCGTGATCCTTAACACACGCACACAGTGATTAGTGAATGGCACAGTATAATTTTTGTGCCTGGCCAATTCTGAATGTTAGATGATTTTGAGAAAGAATTGGGCCACTTAACCTGATTGCAACGTTTTAATCCACTTACCTCCACAAAATGGATTACTTCTTCTTTGGTTTACATGAATACCCATTTTTGAATTCCCACCCCAAAATTTCAAAGCAACTTAATACATGTGTTTATGTTGTGGTGGCATGAAACTTGACTATTCAGCTAGACCTGAAGTCCTTCAGCATACAGTGGACAGGGGTGAGACCCTTTTGCATTTAGCAGTGAAGCACAACCGCATTCAATCTATGGAACTGTTATTAGAATTGGACAGAGAATTGAATGGAGATGATGACTTTTAAACATTAAAGATGATGATGGGAACACGATTTTGCATAGAGCTACTTTCCTGAGCAGATTGAGGTAAATTTTCCTACCCTAGAAACTACATTTCTGAAGCATTTATATCAAGATATGAATTTGTGGCATGGTTTCATGATGCAGGCTTTAAAGTATTTGCTTAGTAGAACAAGTGAATGCAGTGAATGTGAATGGTTTGAAAGCCTTGAATGTTATAGAACATATGCCAAATCAGTGGCAATCCAAGATTGTCTTCTAAATGCTAGAGCCTTTATAGCCAGAAAAGTAAGTGAATCAACATAAAGAAACCACCAAGTCAGAGAATGGAGTGAGATATACCAGGCTACAGAAAGCTTTAGCCAATCTTTGGATGCTTCTACCATGAGGAAAGCAACACAGACAACCTCACAACACAAAAGCAAGAAAAAAAAAAGGCGAAAGAAAGATGGTAGCTGCGAGTGTGATTGCAGCTATGACTTACCAAGCTGCACTAAACCCTCCAGGTGATGTCTGGGACTGTAATTCAAGCCCAGATGAACCCCTGTCTCTCTGCTGGAACATCAATACTTGCTGTGACTCGGCCTGAACAATATAGCAAGTTCCTGATATACAACACAATTCCTTCGTCTCTTCTTTAAGCACTATTTTCTTGCAAGTGGGTTGCCACTAAGAGGATTTTCATGTACACCCCAATCGCTACCATGTAGGTGACAATAATATCTACAGCATTATCCTATCTGAATTTTTTGAATAGCATTTTGGGTTCCCAACCTTTCTATCTGGGAAAGCTTGAAATTTTCTTGTTCGTGTGGTCAGTCTTGGTTATCTTTGCTTTGTTATCTCACATTGTCCGCTTCAACATAAAGATCATAAGGCTTGCTTTAAAAACTAGAAAGAAGAGGCTTTCAAGTTTCAAGGCATCTGAGTGAAGCACAAGATCAGCGTCAGGCCAACGGCATGCCACAAGCTCGACTTCAGCGTAACGTTTTATTTGATCCATGCGATGTCTGTGCGTTTGGATGGTTATAATTTGATCAATTATGAATATACTGTTATTATAAGGTCAAAATAATCTATTAAATTGATTTATTAAGAGTGGCAGAACGGAAAGAGCATGATATCATGGTACACAAAACACAGAAGTTCTATGGATTTTCAAATGGGAACAAGACAAACTAATGGCCAAAAAATTTCGAACATTTTGTTCAACAAGACCAGACCAGACCACTGCATTATTCCTGCAGACAAAATATGCAGCAGCGATACGCCCCTCAATTGACCAAGGGATATAAGTTACAAACATGAAAATTTACAAAATAAGGATATAAATACAGAAAATTCATCAATTTAGTTTACCTCGTATAACATTAACAAAAATTAGTGGGCTATATCAGAAGCAAATACAAGAACTCCTAAAGCAGAACTTATAAATATCATAGGGACTCAACAACCATCGTGCATGCTGTGTTAAAATTATCAGCAGCCATATAAATACTTGGTTTGTTCAAATCCAGGCATTCTAAATCCCCACCACGTTCAGTGAAAAAATCAAGGAGATTCCTGCCGTATTCCAGTAACATGGTGAAGAAACTCCTTTCAAACAAACTCAAATGCATAGTCAACTCATCTCAACCTTAAGGGAATATTTCATTTGGATTCTGCATATGTGACATCAATGCAATCAATTTCTACTTTGCACCAGTACCAAGAATACGAGATGAGATGCTCCATAACTTATCACCAAGCTTCGCATTTGTTGTCAAAGGGGCTGCAGCTTTATTAGAAACGGTCTTTGACTTCACAAGTGGTTGCTTATTGCTCTTCCCCATTCCATTAGCAAGCAGCCAACGAGACCCAGATTGTTGCTGAGAGGTGGTACCCCAAAGCTTCTTCTTGCCGGGCTCAGTCTTGAGACCAGCAACTTGTATTTCAGTGATGCAGAACTGAGGAATTCCTTTCTTTTCAGATGCCTTTTCCTCAATTTTCTCCTCCTTTGCCTTTTCCTTCACCACTAATTCTGACTCATCATCATCCTCGTTGTCATTTCTTACCTCCGAAACCTTACAGTATATTTTTGGTTTTGGTGGAACAAACACTCTCTCTACTTGAATGAGCGCAAGCATTGGTGTGCCAACTGGTTCATAGTTTCTCAGAGGATCACGAAGCTGCACCATCAATGCAACAGTGAAGTTATTCCCCAGTAAACCGCACTTTCTACCAGATCCTTTGCCACGCCTTCTCTCTCCTTTTGACCCCCCACGAATCAAGTCCAAGGAGCTGGCATGATGGGCAGCAAGTATCTTAGAAGTCCGCTCACTTATTTGATCTTCATCACCAATATCACCAGAATCCAGCCGCATCCATTCATCAAGAGTTAGTGACAGACCCATTAATCCATCAATATCATCACCACTGTCCTTTATGTCCAACAATTGTAAACCAGCAGCTCCCTCCAAACCAAGGGACCCAGTGACATTGATGCCCTTTCCCTGAAAGGCTGAAATTTCACCCATAGACTGTGCACTGATGCTTGAGGTTGCATCATCATCTGACATGCCAGATTGTACTCTTAATCCCTCAAATGAGAGTGCCTCAATCTTATCCATTGCCAAGGGAGCAAGATCTTCTAGAGATACATATTCTGAGCCCATCTCATTCCCTACTGTGCTTGACTTCAACCTGTTAGATCTGCGTGCAGATGATCTCTCCTTCACATTCTTTTGCCCACCAGATATATCTTGCCCAATTTCCAATTCACACTGCAATGAGCTTTGCCTGTGAAAGGAAGAAAGAGCACCATAGATACACATTTTATCAGACAAATTAAATAAAAAGAATAATTCATACATAATTTCAGAGAACAAGGCATATTCAGACACAAACCTCTCAGGTCCCTCCAGAGATGCTGCAGTTTCCCATGCTACTTGTTGCATTGTTTTTCCAGTTATATCTTCCAAAGGCATTAACTTATTAGCCTGCATAGAGAGCTTTTCAATCCCAACTGAAGCCAACTGCTGCAGTATATCCATTATACTAGAACCCATTTCAGCAGGTACCACAACAGGACTGGAAACTTGCATGATCAAGTGCCCGCCACTTTTCGCATTTCTGAAAAGTGAAGGATTCATAGATCGCAAAAATCCACCATTTTTTGTCTGCAGAAATGAACCTAAGCCTTCTCCAAGAGGTGGCAATTCAAGTGGTTCTTCAGGAGGCAAATCAATTGGACTTCCAAAACTACCACAGTTCTCAGGTGGAGAGCACTGAAAAGCGTTATCATTCAAGCCCCATTCATGCATTAAAGCTTCTGTCTCCAAGTCTTCCAACATTTTTGCCCTTGTCTTACCACTCTCTGCCTGAATTCCCATCTGCCGCTCCTTAGCAGCTTGGTTAATTGATGACTGACCAAAATCCTCAGACAAGTTCCCCCACTCAGACACAGTTGATGTGTTGAGGTCACATTCTATTTGGTCCTCAATGTCGACACCAAAATCAAACAGAGAATAACCCCCAGATAGGGTATCCTTCTCAAACTGTCTCAGTAAGCGCTCCCTTGGGGACTCAGGTTCACTCTCTGAACTCAAGCCTAATGGATAATGCTCAATCCCCAGCATGTCCAGAAATTCATTTGCCACAGACTCAGTTACATCATCTAAACTAGGTGATGTCTCATTCCTATTTGATTCATAAACCATTTTGTCTCCCATGCAATCTTCTTTCTCTTCAGAAGGATCAAATGCTTCAGTTTCCAAATTTGTCACATTACTCAATGCAGCTTCCAATTCTTTCATCACAGACTCTTTTGAGCATTTCTCATCCCCCTTAGAATAGCAATCATGCATTGTAAGCTTGTCTTTAGGACTACCATTCCCTGCATTCTGCAGTTGAAGCTTATCACCCTCTTCAAAACTTATCTGAAAACTACCATCAATCTTATCTTCTACTAAAGAAACATCATCGATCTTAACAGTAACTTCAACTGCTTTCTCCCGTTCCTCTTTTGACAATTCCATTCCCTGTTCAATCACAGAAAATTCACCATCTTCAAAATCCTTGTCAACACTGTTTTGGCTGGATTTAGACACACAGAAGAAATTTGACTTCAATAGGTCAAGACGTCCTGTGAAAACATCAAGTTCAGGCTTATAGTCAAATGAAGAATCCAACTTTTCTTCATTGAGTTTCTGATGCATCATAAGTACTGGATTGACAAGTTCTGACTTTGATGTTGGCAATACATCATGAAGATATTTTACATTCTCTACAGATTGGGATGAGGCATGACGCTGGCGTTTCAAAGCATCGGGAAGACTTCCAGTGTGACGAATTGTGCTCTTCCCATCACCTTGACCAAATTTAGGGACTGCTTTTGCTGCTCTCACATTATTCCGCTTCAAGTTAGACAGCTCTGGATCATTCTGGTTATGTCCAAGTGGAATTGGACTATCCCCAACCACTGTATACCCAAAACTAACATTCATCATGGCACCCTTTGCTTCTCCTGACAACTTAAAACTTGTAGTCCACTTTCCAGAGCTCTTCTCCTCTTCCAATTCCTCCAATGTGAGAGGAAGCAGCCTTGTGAGGTCAACCCTATGCTTTCCCAAATCAAGCTCCTGGACACCAATTGCAGATGCATATAGCAAGAAATGTTTTGCCTCATACTTTGCTGAGTGGTGAGGTCCATTCCTACTCCCATAGACCAAGCATGTATGCGACAACTTCTCCTCAAACTCAGCAATACCTTCAAAAACCTTCACAGGACTTGTAACCAGCTCCCCATCCCGCCTCTTCCAGTGAACACAAACACTAAGATTTTCAAAACTTGACGGAAAACCTTCGATGGAGTGTACTAGGAGAGAGAAACAACAATTGAACTTTCGGTTCCTAACATTTGAAAGGGCTTTTAATGGCTTCCAATTCCAAAAGGATTTCTTGTCCTTTTGCGATGAATCTACGTTGCCATACTTTATCTTCGATTTAGGATCAACCAATTGGGATTTCCCAGTTGGTTTTGATCGATTACCAGGTGCGGAAATTGAGGTCCTCGAAGGGTTTTTGTCAAGGTATAGAGCTTTGCTTATGTTTTCTATCTCGCTCAACAACTTTGCATTGCCTGAATCTTCTCCAAGTTTTTTCCTAACTTCAACTTTGGACATCATCACCTATTCATAAATTCAAAAATTAAAACAAGCACAACAAGAAATGACAAACCCAAAAATTAGATTAAATAATCAATACCCACTATTATAAAACATAAAATTCATAAACTCACACAATAAAAATCTCAAGCATTCGAACTCACAAGGCAATCTTCAGCAATTCAGGATAACCCAACACGAGATGAAATTAAATTGAATTAAACCAAGAAAAAAAAATAGAATACAAATGCAAAAATACCAAAAACTGAATAATTGATTTATCACATAAAGCCTAGAATAGTTTACCTGCAATCAGAAACTCGTCTCAAAGCGAACCCTAAAACAACAAAGGCACCGTCTCTCTATCCAAAATTCAAAATTTTCGATTTAACAGAGATGCCCAGAGAAGCATTACGAAGAACACTGATGACGACAAAGAGGATAGTGTCTTACAGGAAGAAGAGAGTTACGGTGTCTGAACTGCGTTAGCGCTGTCACTGTTTGATCTCTCTCTCTCTCTCTCTCTCTCTCTGTGAATTGCCGCTGCCTCATTTTAATTTAAGTTTCAAACAAGATTTGACTCTTTACAAGGTATTTGCCCTTTGTGCCCATGTCTTTTGCGAAATTACTTTTTGCGCATAGTACTTTCTATTAATTTTGTTTTATACCTTTGCCCAAAACTTTCTCGGTGATTTTTAACAAACTCCTCCTCTACCTCTAGGAAGGAGTTTTTTTTTTCTATTATTTGCCTTTTATTTATTCTTTATTTTTTATTATGTTCAGTGAATTAATTCAATAAACTATCTTTAATTTTAATAATTATATTCACATTATAAATGAGAAAATTAAAATTAATATTTATAATCAAATTGAAATTGGATTTAACATACCATTATTAAAGAAAAAAGTCATTAAAATTTTGATTATTTAAAAAAAAATGAAAATTGCTTATGCATTGATATTTAAAAAATTGCTTTGCACAATTGTCTAAAGAGAGATAGCAAGCCTAATTTTGTTAAATAAAAATTTTTCATTAAATAAATTTTATATAAATATATTTATTTTATATGAAAATGATATATCTAATAATAAATTTATTTTATGCATTTCAATATAAATATTAAATAATTCATAAATGGCATGGGGAAAGAGTAATATAGGAAAACATTTGGGTGAAAATCATAAATAAGAGAAAATGATATATTTTTGTCTCTTGTTCAGACTTGGGAGCGTCAAGAAATGTACAAGGCTTAGCTGTCCCGCTCTCTCTCTCTCTCTCTCTATCTCTGTCTCTCTCTCTCTCTCTTAATAATAATAATATACTTTGCTTGCATGTAACATGTTACATGCCTTGGAGTTTTGCCAACCAATTTTCAAAATCTCACAGCCGTTTGAAATGATTAAATTTTATTTTAAATTCAAAATTTTGTATTTAAAAATAAAAAATATAAATTTTAATTTTATAATTTAAATTTTCTAAAATTAAATATAATTATCATAAATTTTATTAAATTAGGTAGAATTTTTAAATAAATTCTATAAATTTGCCATAAATTTTTTTTAAGATAAAACTATACATACATTTTATTTTTTATTTCTCTTCTCTCATTAAATCTATTTTTCCACCTTCACTTCATATCATCGTTCTTTTCTCTCACAATGAAATGATATTTTACAATGAAATCTATCAAACATTTAATTAATTAAAATTTAAAAAGTGATATTTGACAATGAAATTTATTATATTTTATAATAAAGTTATTATCAATTTAACAATATATTAATTATTAATAGGATGGATAAAAAATCTTCAATTTTTAGGTTTTTTTAATTAGAATTCTGTTCATAATTTTTTAATTTATTACTAATTGAAGCATGATTAGTTTTTATAATCGTTCAGTTTTAATAATCGTACAGCGCATGCATGATTAGTCTCACAAATTAAATTATACATAAAATCATAGACAATTTGAAAAAAAAAAAATCAATTAATGAATCAACTCAAATTAGATCGAACCAAAATCGAGAAGGGCTTTGTCGTCTCTTTAGACTGATTCTATGATCTTGATCAAAGCCATTCAGAGCAAGCAGTATGATCTTATCCTATTTCAGATTTTTAGTTTCATATTGTATTTCTCTTATTAACGGCTGTGTTCTTGCTTGATTGCTTTTGTGCGCAGAGTAGTAAATCCTTTCATTCTTTGTTTGCCATTGACAATTTATTTTCAACGTGGTCTTTAAAAATGAGGTTTTGTCCTCCTTGATTTTCTTATTAGTGTATTAACTGCTCATTTAGTGTCTGTTTATCATTAAATTTAAAGAGTTTAAGTTATTTTTTTAAATAAAAATATTATTTTAGGGCCTATTTGATTTTGTTGTTAAAACTATTATTAAATGTCACAACCCAATCTATGGGCCGAATCGGCACTATGACCTGGGTCAACATAAAGTTTTCGAGACCCGTAGCAAGCCTAACTATTCCTCAACTCAATCCTAAGGCCCAATTTCAAGAATTCAACTGGACAGAGTCCAGTTATAAAATAGACCATTCAACGGAAAGTTTTTGACTCGTCCGATCTGTAAATACAATATAAAATAAATTGGGGAGCTCAGCTCACCCTCCCCATGCTCATAATATCAAAAATCCAATGGGAGCTTAGCTCTCTCATCCAATCCAACCATACATACAGTTAATAATTTTACAGGTCCAACATAACTTTTATAATACAGGCCCAAAATAAAAATAAGTACTTCTAACACATGCGGAGTCTAAAATTTAACTCAATTGAATAAAATACATTAAATAATATTAATGGACCTGTGAAGAAGAAGAGCAGGTTAGCCACAACAAATAATCCTCCTATAGCCTGGAAAAATAGATGAACAGGAGTGAACGTTTGACTCATAGAGTAAAATACTAATTTTAACCATAATTTCTATAGCTAACTAAAGCTAATGCATCTTAAGGAATGGAAATGCAATATTATCATTAATTTTCATACAAACCATATCATAGTAGTAAAAAGGTAATTTGGAGCACTCACCCACCCAATACTATACAAACAGTACATATATGGGAGCTGATCCCCTATACGCTCTCTTAATCCAACCTCTGCCAGCGAGTGTCTCTCAAGCCAGACTTTCGCTTAATAAACCAAGTGCGGGGTCCCAGCGAGTGTCTCTCAAGCCGTGTCTACCCCGACTTACCCATAAAGGACCGGGTCCTAGCGAGTGTCTCTCAAGCCGTGTCTACCCGTCCTGTCCATATCCAATACCATACCACACGCACGCCAACGCACGCACACTGCTCCAAATTACCACAAACAACATCCATGGCACTTTATCAATTATGAATGCAATATAAAATGTGCCTAGTATTTAACTACATAGATACATATTTATAAGTGATGCATGGGCATGCTTGAACATATAATAATATCGAAATTATAATTAAAATTAATATTTTACTCACAGACTTAACCGATATTACTGCGGTGGCTGGATGGAGGAAGAAGGCTGTCTCGGCTCACCTGATAAATTTCATTACAAATATTTAATATATTTGACTTGATACAAGCTTGGAAAAGACTAATGACACCCTATGTCTTGTCAAAAATCTGGCAGTGTCTCCCCTATACTTAGAACCTACCCAACCTGAAAAAGAGTTCAAATTGCACTTCTATATTCAGAAGCCACACATCCACAACTCAATCACATCACATGGCCCCTCCTGGGCCCACCCAAACAGTCAACAATCACAATTTGAAAAATTATAATTTAGTCCCTACATTTACCCCTTTTGCAAAGACTACCCAAATGAGCTCTAAAAATTCTAAAACTTTGCTCCGCTGTCCTTAGTAATATTATAGAGCTAACACAAAAGGAATCATATTTTTATAACCTACCATGAATATTTTATAGATTTTTAATTGAATTCAAGCGCTAAATAATTAAGAAAAAGTAAGGTTCGGGTTTACCTATGTCAATTCCGACCCCGAGAATGCGTTCAGGATGTCTGATAACAATGGGGTAGCCAAAATCTCGACCCAATTTCGAGACTTTTTTGGTAGCTTGTCTGTCTGACCCGAAATTTACAGACTTGAGCAACTGTTAAATTTCCATGAATTGAAGGTACCTACGCGAAGCCTACAACACGGGGGTTAGTATATAACTTTTACAGAATTTTCTAAGCTCATTTAATATTTGGAAAAATACTGTGAAGTCTCGTGGGACCCACAGAAAAATGGTGTCTGAAAAATTTGAAATGGGTATTGCCGCAAAGATCTCAACGAGTGGAGCACTCCAGTACTCTCGGATTTTTGGTGGAGTTTACAATTTTTGAGAAATCTAGCCCGAAAGTCAAAATGGGCAAAAACTTTTCGGACAAAAATTAGACAAACCGCTCTATGGATTTTGATGTTCTTAGTGTTTTTGGAAAGCTCTCAAGGTGTAGATGGATTTTGGCACAAGACCTGATTCAATCGGTGGCCGGATAGGTCGGATTTTGGCCGGGAAGAAGAAGCGAAGCGCGCGCAGGGGGGGTTTCGCGAAACGTTTTCGGTGGCTTAGAGGCTTGCCAACGGTGGGGGAGAGGCAGGGGAGTTGCGCCGGTGAGCTGGGGAGATTAGGGCTGCGGCTGGTCGGCGAGGGGTGGAGGGAGGAGAGAGAAAACGAGGGGAGAAGGGGAGAGGTTAGGATGCGCGGGGGAAGGGGAAGGGAAAAAGGAAAGGGCCAGTCCGATTCGATCAGTCCGACCCAGTCCGGTTCGATTCGATCGGTCCGATTCAGGATACAAAAATTTAAATTTTTACTCTGCCTGGGACAAAAAACGAGGCCTAAAAATTTCGAAAAAATTCTAGAAAACTCAGAAAAATTCGTAAAGTCCAAATATATTTTTAGTTTTACAACGTAGTCTTTAAATTAATTTTTAAAAATCATCAAAGTTTTATATTTTCGAAAAATCGAACCCGATTTCTAAAATTCGAAAAATTTCAAATAATTTCCTAAAATTTAAATAAAATAAAATATAACTAATTACCCATAAAATAATAAATTTAAAAATTAGGGGTGTTATATTTTTCCCCCCTTACAGAAAATTCGTTCTCGAATTTTACACAAGGCAGAATAAAAGATTAGAATTACATATTGAATAAATAAGGGTGCTTGCTACGCATGTCCCGCTCTGACTCTTAGGTGTACTCTTCCACTGATTGGCTCCTCCACAAAACCTTAACCATAGGGATCTGTTTTGATCTTAGCTGCCTCACTTGGTAGTCCACTATGGCTACAGGTTGCTCTTCAACGTCAAGTCTTCCTTCAGCTCTATTATATTCGGCTGTAACACATGAGAATGATCAAGTATGTATTTCCTGAGCATGGAGATGTGAAATATTGGATGAACATGAGAAAGGTTGGTGGGTAACTCCAACCAATAGGTAACTGCTCCAACTCTATCAGTAACCTCAAAAGGTCCAATATACTGAGGTGTCAACTTGCCTTTTTTTCCAAATCTCATGACTCCCTTCATCGGATAAACCTTCAGAAATACGTAATCGCCTACTGCAAACTCTACATCCCTCCGTCTGGGATCTGCATAACTCTTCTGCCTACTGAAAGCTGTTTTCAATCGTTCCCTGATTAAAGAAACCATCTCTGAAGTGTATTGCACTAGGTCTACATCATGCACCTTCGCTTCTCCCATTTCCGTCCAACACAGATGAGAGCTACACTTTCTACCATATAGCGCCTCATAGGGTGCCATCCTGATGCTGGAATGATAACTGTTGTAGTAGGCAAACTCCACCAAGGGTAGCTGATCATCCCATTGACCTCCAAAACCCAAAATACACATGCGAAGCATGTCTTCTAGTGTTTGGATTGTCCTTTTAGACTGCCCGTCTGTCTGAGGGTGGAAGGCAGTACTAAAGTTTAATTGCGTGCCAAGTGCCTCTTGTAGCTTTCTCCAAAACCTAGAAGTGAACTGGGGCCCTCTATCAGATATTATAGAAGCAGGAACTCCATGCAATCTGATTATTTCTCAAACATAGAGCCGGGTGTACTGTGCAATAGAATATGTGGTTTTCACAGGCAAGAAATGAGCTGATTTAGTCAGACGATCTATAATTATCCATATCAAATCATATCCTCATACGGTACGAGGCAACCCAGTTACAAAATCCATAGTGATCATTTCCCACTTTCATTCTAGGATAGGGAGCTCTTGCAGCTTCCCTGACGGCCTCTGATATTCAAACTTCACCTTCTAACAAGTTAAGCACTTGGACACAAAATTTGCTATGTCTCTTTTCATGCCATTCCACCAGTAGTTATCTTTCACATCATGGTACATCTTGGTAGAACCTGGGTGGACATTGTATAGTGTATAGTGTGCCTCTCGCATGATTTCATTTCTGAGATTGTCCATGTCGGGCACACATATCTTGGAACCTTGCATAAAGGTGCCATCATTGGCAAATCCAAACTCGCCACCTTCACCCTGCTGTACTCTTTTTATGATCTTCATAAATTATGAGTCTCTGTGTTGGGAAACTCTGATTCTGTCATGCAAGTCTGGTCTCACTGAAAATGGGCCAATAATACCCCTTTATCTGAAAGATCTAAGATCAGACCTTAATCCATCAACTCATGTACTTCCTGAATTAACGATCTCTTCTCCGCTGATATGTGCGCCAAGCTGCCAGAAGATTTTCTGCTCAAGGCATCTACTACTACATTGGCCTTCCCAGGGTGGTACTAGATGGTACAACTGTAGTCCTTCAGAAGCTCCATCCATCTTCTCTGTCTCAAATTTAAATCCCTCTGTTGGAAAATGTACTTCAAACTCTTATGGTCGGTGTATATCTCGCACACTTCACCATACAGGTAGTGTCTCCAGATCTTTAGTACAAAGACTACAGTCGCCATTTCCAAATCATGGGTGGGGTAGTTCTGCACATGCCTCTTTAGCTGCCTTGAAGCATAAGCCATCACTTTTCCGTTCTGCATCAAAATACACCCTAAGCCAACTCTGGAGGCATCACAGTATATAGTATATCCTTCACCACTCATCGGTAATGTCAACACAGGGGCAGTAGTCAGACATTCCTTAAGCTTCTGGAAGCTCTCCTCACAATCATCTGTCCAAATGAACGGAACATTCTTCCGAGTTAACTTAGTTAGGGGAGCTGCTATCCTGGAGAAATCCTGTACAAAGCGTCTATAGTAGCCAGCTAGGCCCAGAAAACTTAGCACCTCAGTGACTGTTGTAGGCCTAAGCCAATCAGTTACAGCCTCAATTTTCTTGGGATCCACTTGAATGCCTTTACTAGAAACCACGTGTCCCAAGAATGAGATAGTTTCTAGCCAAAATTCACATTTTGAAAATTTGGCATATAGCTGGTGCTCCCTCAAAGTCTGTAACACCATCCTTAAATGCCACACATGTTCTTCCTCGGTCTGAGAGTATACCAAAATGTCATCTATGAATACGGTGACAAAACGGCCCATGAATGGCCTGAACACCCTGTTCATCAAGTCCATGAAGGCTGCTTGTGCATTAGTGAGTCCAAAAGACATCACCAAAAACTCATAATGATCATATCTTGTCCTGAATGCTGTCTTGGACACATCCTCATTCCTGATTCTCAACTGATGGTAGCCTAATCGTAAGTCAATTTTGGAAAAGAATCTAACCCCTTGGAAACAGATCATCGATCCGAGGAAGTGGATACTTGTTCTTCACAGTCGCTTTGTTTAGCTGTCTATAATCAATACACAACCTCAAGGACCCATCTTTCTTTCTCACAAATAGAATAGGAGCACCCCAGGGTGAAGTGCTCGAATGTATGAAACCCTTGTCCAAAAGCTCCTGTAGTTGCTCCTTTAGCTCTTTCAATTCTGCTGGTGCCATCGTGTAAGGTGGCATTGATAGGGGGTTTGTACCCAGTACAACATCAATGCAAAACTCTATTTTCTTTCCTAATGGCAACCCTGGAAGCTCCTCAGGGAAGATATCTATAAATTCTCAGACAACAGGAATATTTTCAATGTTAATACCTTCTACAGATGTATCTCTCACCAATACCAAATACCCTTAACATCCACACCTCAATATTTTTCTAGCGCTAATTGCTGACACCAAGTTATATGGAGCCACGCTCTTGTCACCATCAAAGCTAAACTCTTCTACACCAGGTATATGAAAGTACACCTTTTTGTTCTTGCAGTCTAAAGTGGTATAATGAGTTGCCAACCAATCCATTCCTAAAATTACATCAAAATCCATTACTGGTAGAGGAACCAAGTCTGCTGGGAGGATCCTTCCATCCACTACTACTGGGCTATCCGAAAAAACCATATCCACATCTATGTTGTCACTAAGTGGGATAGCTACAGACAAGGGGCATTCTAAAGTCGTAGGGTTCCTACCAAATCTCATGGCAAAAATAGGGGAGACAAATGAGTGCGTAGTACCCAGATCAATCAAAACACGAGCCTCATAGGAACAGACTAGAAGAATACCTGCCACAACTGCATTGGAAGCCTGAGCAACCTGGTGGGTCAAGGTGAAAACCCGAGCTTGACCCCTACTCTGCATTGCAGAAACCTTAAATTGACTTCTACCTCCTAACCTACCTCTAAATCCACATCTCCCTTGTTCTCGGCCCTGTTGGCCACTAAACTGACTATTTGCCATGCTAGAAGCACCCGGATACAATTGACGAGGAACATTTGTAACAGATGTGACCCCATCTGTGGCTCACTGAACAATCGACATTCTCTAACAAAGTGACCCAGCTGGCCACACCGGAAACATACTCCTGAACCCATCATACAAGGTCCTGAATCTCCTCTTCCACACTACATGTAAGGTGCCATGGAGGATCCTGAACTAGACCCAGAACTGCTGTAACCCGAACTGTGACCACTGCTAGATCCATACCCTAGTCTGAATCCTCGAGATTTTTGTTTAAAACCACCTTTCTTGTTGTTTTTACCCCTTTCTCTGTAGTGACTTTGGCCTCCGCTATCCACGTTAATCATGTAAGAAACACCCGAAGAACCTTCTGCTCTATTCTTCTTTGCCCTTCCACTGTCATCTCCTGTATAGCTAATCTCAATCTGTTGGGCTCGATCAACTACTATATCAAAAGACTGATGAGACATCATGGCTAGGTTTGCATACCTCCTGTCCAGCCCCTTTAGGAACCTCTTTACTTTCATACCTTCTTTAGCCACTGTTGTGGAGGCATATCTACTTAGTTTTAAAAATTCTATAGCATATTCATCTACGGATCTACCATTCTGCCTTAAGGCCTCAAAGGCCCACTTTTTTTTATCTCTGAAGCTTTCTGGCATAAACCTGTTGATGAACAGTTCCACAAACTGGGTCCATGCTAATCCCTCAATACGAGGTAGTACGTAGTCTGTCATCCACTGCCTTGGCACTAGCCCCAATACATGTTGTACACCCTCTACCAATCTTCTGTCAGTCAACTGCAATTCCATTCCTGCCTATCTGCACGAGTATAAAAATCAATATGCATCATCTGACACATCATAAGTACCAGACACTAACTTTTTGAAATTAATTATTTGTTTGTAAGGTTCCCTTCTTAGTGTGGTGGGCTACTGCTGTTGTGGAGGGCGAACCATATATTGTGCCATCATATTGATGGTTCTCTGCAATCTAACTAGTGTAGCTGCCATTGAGTCCATGGGACCCTGGGCCATAAAAGACTGTTCCTGAACTGGTGGCAGCTGCTTTTCTACTTGAGCAGCTTTAGGTCTCCTGCCCCGCCTCCTTGGGGCAGGCGCCTCATCCTGTGCCTACACCTCGTCTGGCATATCTCGTTCTGGTGCAGTGGCAACTCTTATTCTTCTATGCATTTTCGTAAAATTTAGCAGCATTAGCCCACAAAAATTCAAAACGGCATGTTACACAGCTCTATAGACTCATATTTACACACAATTATATAAAGCAGAAACTAGAAGCAAAGATGACAATGCAAGGATGAATGAGGACCCTATTTTTCGCATGTGATTCCTATTAGACTCTTCCCAAAACTTTAGACATATTTTCCTTATGAATCTGGAGCCTAAGCTCTGATACCACATTTGTCATAACCCAATCTATGGGCCAGACCGGTACTAGGATCTGGGCCAGCCTAAAGCCCCCGAGACTCATAGTAAGCCTAACTATTCCTCAATCCAATCCTAAGGCCCATTTAGGCTCAATTTCAAGAATTCAACCGGACAGAGTCCAGCCATAAAATGTAATATTCAACGGGGAGTTTTTGACTCGCTCGACCTGTAAACACAATATAAAATAAATTGGGGAGCTCAGCTCACCCTCCACATGCTCATAATATTAAAAATCCAATAGGAGCTCAGCTCCCTCATCCAATCTAGCCATACATATAGTTAATAATTTTACAGGTCCAACATAACTTTTATAATACAGGCCCAAAATAAAAATAAGTACTTCCAACACATGCAAAGTCTAAAATTTAACTCAATTGAATAAAATACATTAAATAATATTAATGGACCTATGAAGAAGAAGAGCAGATTAGCCACAACAAATAATCCTCCTGTAACATGGAAAAATAGATGAACAGAAGTCAGCGTTCGACTCAGAGAGTAAAATACTAATTTTAAACACAATTTCTACAGCTAACTAAAGCTAATGCATCATAAGGAATGAAAATGTAACATCATCATTAATTTTCATACAAACCACATCATAGCAGTCAAAAGGCAATTTGGAGCACTCATCAACCCAACACTATACAAACAGTACATATATGGGAGCTGATCCCCTGTACAGCTCTCTTAATCCAACCTTTGCCAGCGAGTGTCTCTCAAGCCGGACTTTCGCTTAATAAACTAAGTACGAGGTCCCAGCGAGTGTCTTTCAAGCCGTGTCTACCCCGACTTATCCATAAAGGATCGAGTCCCAGCGAGTGTCTCTTAAGCCGTGTCTACCCGTCCTTTCCATATCCAATACCATACCACATGCACGCCAAAGCACGCATACTGCTCTAAATTACCATAAATAACATCCATGGCACTTCATCAATTATGAATGCAATATAAAATGTGCCTAGTATTTAACTACATAGATATATATTTATAAGTGATGCATGGGCATGCTTGAACATATAATAATATTGAAATTATAATTAAAATTAATATTTTACTCACAGACTTAACCGAGGTCACTGCGGCTGCTGGGTGGAAGAGGAAGGTTGTCTCGGCTCACCTGACAAATTTCATTACAAATATTTAATATATTTGACTCGATACAAGCTTGGAAAAGACCAATGACACCCTATGTCGTGCTGAAAATCCGGCAGAGTCTCTCCTATACCTAGAACCGACCCAACCTAAAAAAGGGTTCAAATTGCATTTTTATATTCACAAGCCACACATCCACAACTCAATCACATCACATGGCCTCTCTTGGGCCCACCCATGAAGGAACGAAAGCGTAAAAAACACAAGTTTATACCATTGAATTCAAAAAATTTTCACCTAGGGTCACATGCATCATGCAAGATTTATTTTTATCTATTTGATTTCAATGATAAACAACATATTAAAACTCTTTTAATATGTTTTTGGATCTATATTTTCCATTTAAGATTTTAAAATTAATCAGATTAATTTTAGAACCCTAGATTAAATCAAGAACGATTACACTAACCTCTTGATGCACTGCAGCATGTCTGCGCCTTTGAGATTCGCAGATGTTGTCCCTCTAGCTTGTCCACACCAAGAACACCTATGGCAGCCCTTGAACAGCTTCTAAAGCCTTTTCTATTAATTAGAAATTCAAGTTCTGCCTTTAAGAGATTAGAGATGTAAATAGGACACTAGAAACAATTTCTAGTGTTCTTAATTCAAGAGATTGATGGCTAATCTCTTTGAATTGATGAGAGATGAAGAAGAATAGAGGGAGGGCTGCAAAATGGCGTGACCAAGGAGTGTGGCTGCTGGTTGTATTTTATTTTCTCATAACAACACTTAAATAGCTAGGTTAACACATTAAACCCTTGCCACATGTCACCCTTTAATTAGCTCTAGGTTTAAGTGACCCAATCACATTGTGCCAAGTGTCAAACCTATATTTAATCTTGATTTTAATCATCTTACATGATTAAAAAACATTTGGCAAGCTTATGTGTTATGCCATGTGTCATCATCTCATGGTGTCACGTGTCACACTGCAAAATGACCAAAATGCCCCTGTGTCTTAATTTTGAGTTCTCAACCCAAAATAATTATTTTTCTTCTTCTAATTAATTTATATCAAATATAAATTAATTAATTAATCTCTATTAATTAATTTCTCATTAATTAAATTCATATTTAAACACTTTAAATATAAATTTAACTTATATTATACATCCAATAATCTAGATTTGGTTTCAAGTCATGCTAGGGACTTTACAAACTAATTGCAAACCAAACCTATTTAATTAATCAATTAAACTCTTTAATTAATTAATTAAATCATATTTAATTAGGTGATAACTTGTGTATGTGTGTGACTTACTAGGCTCATCACTAATTGGCAATGAGACATGATATCAACTCTTAATATCATCAGAACTCTTTCTTACCATAAATGATTTCTCTAAATCATTTTATGAACCTCATGGACCATGGTTAACACCTAGCATAGCATGCCATGGCCACCCAATTAGTAATAAGGTTTACCTTAAATGAACCTATAATCATATGTTACCATGCACTAGAATCTCTCTGTTACAAAATCCCAACTCAAGCTGGAGTCATGGTTTATGTCAAACTCCATTTGCTATGAATATTATGTTCTCTTTTAATTCCAGTTCTTGATTAAAAAGATTTTCTCATCAGAAACTCTTTTCTGAATAAATCTATCTGTCCTGGCCAGGAACTTGAAACATCAAGAACAATTAAATGAACATAGGATTTTATCTCTATTTACTTAGAGGAACAGATTCCATCTTGATCAACACCTACCTCCATATATAACTAGTAGGAGCCAACACATGCCCATATACCCATACACAGTACAAGTATGAAAGCAGTATCAAACTCAAACTACATATATAAAAGATAAATGTGATATATCAGTTATAAATATTATATTAAATAATATGATTTATGACAAAACATTGACAAGAGTAAACTCCATGTGCTTGTCATAAGTGTCACTGGTTCGGCCTACTTATCATTTATAAGTGCCTATCATGTTTGTTATATGGCATGAGACTCACCATTCCATCTTATTTATATCTCATATAAATAACTTGGGAACAAACATGAATACAATCTTTCTGGATAAGTCATGTCCTTATTATGAAGTATCCTCGATTGTGAACCTATTTATGATACTTCGTGCTAGAAATATTGTCACTCATATTCTTAACAACTTAAGAATAATATTTCTAACAAAATATCAATGGACCTTTTCTATTACACATAAATATATTATGTAAACGGAAAAGTGGAAATGCCTTTTATTAATAAAAATATGTACAAGATACATACTAAATGATATGCTTTAGAGCATACTACTAACAATCTCCCACTAGCACTAGAGCCATTCATTACAATATCTTAGACCTATCTTCTCAAGATGTCGGTCTAACTGAGTCTGTGACATAGGCTTAGTGAATGGATCACCGGATTTTCACCGATGCTATTTTCTGCATGGCTATATCGCCTCGCCCAACTATTTCTCACGATAATGTGGTAGCGCCTTTACGTGTTTGGATTTACGGTGAGACCTTGGTTCCTTAGCTCAGATGATCGCTCCATTATTGTCACGGTAGTGGAACTGGCGACTCAATGGAAGGAACTCTGTAAGTTCATCACGAACTTCTTTATCCAAACGACTTCCTTTGCAAAGATCTCGATGCAAAGAATATACTCGACCTGTAGTGGAATCTGCAATCGTGCTCGCTTTGGAACTCTTCCAACCGATCGCACCTCCATTACAAATGAACACATATCCAGAGGTAGACTTTCTATCATCGATATCCGATTGGAAATCGAATCGGTATAACCATCCAATTGCAAGTCTCCACCTCCATAAATCAAGAATAAATCCTTAGTTCTTCTCAAGTACTTAAGAATATTCTTGTGACTATCCAAAGATTCCAAACCTAGATTGGATTGATACCGCTAGTCAAACTAACAAAGATATGCGATATCCAAATTAGTACACAACATTGCATACATTAAACTTCCAATAGCCAAGCATATGGAATCTGGCCATCTTATCTCTTTCTTCAGGTGTCTTTGGAGACATCTCTTTAGAAAGATGGATACCATGTCTCACTGGTAACAATCCTCTCTTGGAATCAAGCATGTTAAACCTCTTTAACACCTTTTCCAAGTATAGACTTTAGGATAAACCAATTATTCTTTCGCTCTATCTCTATAGATGCGAATCCCAAGAATATAGGTTGCCTCCCTAAGTCTTTCATGGAGAATGTATTTGACAACCATACCTTTATAGTCGTCAACATACGTGTCATTACCCGTCAACAATATGTCATCCACATATAAGACAAGGAAAGTGATAGCACTGTCACTAACCTTCTTATATACACATGGCTTATCCTCATTTTTTATAAAACCAAAGGATTTAATGGCTTCATCAAAACGGATGTTTCAACTCCTCGAAGCTTGTTTCAACCCATAAATGGATCACTTTAGCTTGCATACCTTGGAACCATCTTGGGATTCAAATCCCCTAAGTTGTTCCATGAAAATGTTTTCTTCAATGTATCCATTGAGAAAAGCTGTTTTGACATCCATCTGCCAAATCTCATAATCATAGTATGCAGCTATTGCTAATAAAATCCTAATTGATTTAAGCATGGCAACAGGCGAGAAAGTCTCCTCATAGTCGATTCCTTGCCTTTGGCGAAACCCTTTCGCTACTAGCCTTGCCTTATAGGTCTCTACCTTTCCAACAGAACCAATTTTCTTCTTGAAAACCCATTTGTTCCCTATAGGTATAATACCTTCAGGTGGGTCAACAAGATCCCAAACTTGATTCTTATACATGGAATCAATCTCGGATTTCATAGCTTCAATCCATTTTGAAGAGTCTATATCTGATATAGCTTCTTCATAGGTAAGTGGATCATCTCTATGATCTACTTCTTCATGAGTAGACAACTCTTGTTCTTCTTCATGAAGAAAACCATATCTCATTGGTGGCTGAGATACCCTGGTTGTTCTACGAGGAACAGCTGTAGATGTTTCATCAACGGGTATTGGTTGACTAGATGGATCTATATCCATCTGATCTGTTGGTTGGTCAGAATTCTCCAATTCTAACTCTATTTGCCTTCCTTTGCCTCCTTCTTGAACAAACTGTTGTTCAAGAAATGTGGCATCTCTACTTATCACAACCTTTTGTGAAATAGGCAAATAAAAATAATATCCAAAACTATCTTTTGGATATCCAACAAATCGACCTTTTTCTGATCTGGTCTCCAATTTATCAGTGTTCAGCTTTTTGATATAAGCTGGACAACCCCAAATCTTAACATGCTTAAGACTTGGTTTTCTTCCATGCCATATCTCATAAGGTGTGGAAGAAACTTATTTTGATGGAATCCTATTCAGAATATACAAAGCTGATTCTAATGCAAATCCCTAAAAGAAGATTGGCATATCAGTATAGCTCATCATACTACGTACCATATCCAATAGGGTACGATTTCTCCTTTCAGATACACCATTCAGTTGTAGCGTTCCTGTAGGAGTCAGCTGAGAAACAATGCCATGCTCTCTCAAGTATTCATCAAATTCAGTACTCAAATATTCACCTCCATGATCTGATCGAAGAGCTTTAATATTCTTTCCTGTTTGATTTTCTACTTCAAATTTAAATTCTTTGAACTTTTCAAAAGATTCATGTTTGTATTTCATCAAATACAAATACCCAAATCTTGATTTATCATCAGTAAAGGTAATAAAATAATGAAAACCCCCTCTAGCCATTTCTTTAAATGGACCACATACATCACTATGTATTAGCTCCAAAATATTTTCAGCTCTTAGCCCTTGTCCAACAAAGGGTGATCTAGTCATTTTACCCTGAAGGCAAGATTCACAAGTTGGAGTAGGCTCAGAGCCCAATGAGGATAGAATCCCCATTTTCTCCAGTTTTGCAATCCTATCTTCTGCAACATGACATAACCTTAAGTGCCAAATATATTTTGAACTTGAGTTGGTTTTCACCATGGCATTGCATTCTTTTAGATCACTTGCATTCAATTTGTGTTTGTCATTATTATCCAAATAATAAAGACCATCATTCATATAACCCAAACCAACATATTTATTTCCAAAATAAATATTGCAAACATCATCATTGAACTGGAATTCATAGCCATTTCTAGTCAAACTAGATATAGAAATGATGTTCTTAAAAGCATCAGGTACATATAAAATATTATTTAAACACAAAACATGTCCAAACATGTAAAAAGATTTAGATCCTATGGATAAAGCTTCAACAGTTGAGCCATTGCCAATCCAGACTCTAATATCTTGAGAACACAAGCTGCTACTGTTTGCTAGTTCCTGCATATCATTAGAAATGTGAGAACTGGCACCAGTATCTAAAACCCAAGCTGTAGATGAACTATGAGTATCATCAGAATCTAAATAACAAGATATGGACATACCTTCCGAAGGTGTATCCTTCTTGTCCTTCAGAGAAGCAAGATACTCTGGGCAGTTCCTTTTCCAGTGCCCATCCTTTTGGCAGTGGAAACACTTTCCTTTGCCTCCATCAGCTTTAGTCTTCCTTTTCTGTTTAGCTATTTTCTTGGAAGGACCAGGAATCTGAGGTCTCTTTTTCCTATTACCCTTCTTCTTGTTGGATTTTCCAGTAGAAGAAGATGCAACCAAAGCTACCTCTTTTCCTTTATTGCCTGGCATATTCTTTTGGGCAATAACCAGCATGTTGAGTAAACCAGCTAAGGTGCATTCCTATTTAGTGATATGGAAATTTGTCACAAAATTCTCAAAAGACTCAGGAAGGGACTGAAGGATCAAATCCGTCTGTAGTTGGAAATCCATGTTGAAGTCAAGATGTTCCAACTGCTCAATCAGCCGAATCATCTTGTGGACATGATCCCCAACATTCTGTCCCTCAGACATCCTCATACGGAATAGCTGTCTAGATATTTCATACCTAGCATTCCTACTGTGCTCACCATACAACTCTTGTAGGTGAAGGAGGATCTCACTTGCACTCTGCATGTTCTCATGTTGCTTCTATAACTCATTACTCATGGAAGCAAGCATGTAACACTTAGCTCTCATATCATGCTCCTTCCACTTGTCCAAAGCGTCATATTCCTCTTGAGTGGCCTCTGGAGGTAAGGGACCAAGAACATTTAAGTCTAGAACATATCTAATATGTTTTAGGTTCAAGACAAGTTTTAAATTTCTGAGCCAATCAGAAAGATTAGGTCTCGTCAATCTATTGTGATCAAGTATACTCGAAAGGATATTGGATGGTGGTAGTTGTTGTGTGTTCATTTTTATCAGAAAATTAACTCTTTGAAAATAACTAGATTAATTAGTAAATGTATCAAGTAATTAACCAAAATGATTATGGTCTTTTAATCAAATTGGTCCTCCCACTAACTTGGCGAATCCTACACTTCTAAAGTAGGAAACAGAAATCCTAGTTGGATAGATTTCTAGTGGGTGATTGAATTCTTATAATTCTATTGATCATCCTCAGGTACATCCATTATTGGAATTACAATAAACTATAAGTGAGCAACTCCTTGCCCATCACATCTCATGTGAGGTTCAATCCTTTACCTAGCCCCTAATGCTCAAAATCTCAGGTACATCCATTATTGACTTATCTTGCATTAGTTAAGTTGATCCCATTGAGCGATAATTATGTAAATAATTTTAATGTCCTCAGTACATCCAATATTGGCCACTAAACCATTTACATATTTACAACATCTCATGCTTAACAATTATTCTTAAGAAAATCTCTTAAATTAATTGCATCTCATGCAACTATTTAAAATTTCTTAAAATAATTGCCCCAATAGAGGGCCTATGTTATAATTACTTTAATTATAGCATTTCCAACTTAATCATTTGTTTGGAAGATTTTATAGTCATTCTAATTACTATTAAGGTCTCACTTTGCACATTATCCATTTAGCATGCATATATCATATAATTGCATACATTCCCATACATCTCATGCATTCATGGATAAGCAGTAAATATGGTATGATCACGGACTTTCTAAGGGATTCAATTCTGAGCCACCAAGAATTGAATCAGGGCATTCCTAGGTGCATTTCATTCATTCATTTTACAAGAGTTGCTGAAGGAGTACATAATCAACACTTGATCTTGAATTCCTCCCACTGGTCCCACCAATGCTCTTGACCTTCTTGAACTTCTTGCAATCCAATATTACATAGTAATCCTTGGCATACCAAGGCGAATTTACAAGAAATTAAATAAATGAAATTACAACCCAAAAATTATTACAAACTTAATAATACATGTCCAAAATAAATTAAAATAAATTAATTAATTTACAATCCCAAAGAAACATAAAAGAAATAAATCCAATCACATTGGTCTTTTATAGTCCATGATCATCCATCATGCATATCATTATTTAACAATTAAATAAAACATACATACTTAAATTAAATCGAATATCTCATATTCAACTTAAAAATCCAGATTTGAATATGATTCAAATAAATTTAAAAATTCAGATTTGAATCTCATTCAAACAAAATTAAAAATTCAGATTTGAATCACATTCAAACAACTTTAAAAATTCAGATTTGAATCACATTCAAACATTTTTTAAAAAATCAGATTTGAATCACATTCAAACATTTTTTAAAAAATCAGATATGAATTTTATTCAATCAAATTTAAAAAATCAGATTTAAATATGATTCAAACAACTTTAAAAATTCAGATCTGAATTACATTCAAACAACTTTTAAAATTCAGATTTAAATAACATTCAAACAATTTTTAAAATTCTGATTTGAATCATAATTTAATTGTGTGATTAAAACTACTAATTAAACACTTTAATTAGTCAAAGAATAGGCCTTAGATCATACAACAATTGCAGAATTAAAAGCTAAACCTTGAACCACCCATGGTAGCCAAACCATGCGCACCATTGATGGTCTTTTTTCAAGTATGCCGCCACCTTGCTTTGCAACCAGCAATAATCTTTTGATCTCATGATCAAACACACAATTAAATTATATAATCAACAATCTAAATGGCAAATATAGTGGCTCTGATACCAATTGAAGGAACGAAAGCGTGAAAAACACAAGTTTATACCATTGAATTCAAAAAATTTTCACCTAGGGTCACATGCATCATGCAAGATTTATTTTTATCTATTTGATTTCAATGATAAACAACATATTAAACCTCTTTTAATATGTTTTTGGATCTGTATTTGCCATTTAAGATTTTAAAATTAATCAGATTAATTTTAGAACCCTAGATTAAATCAAAAACGATTACACTAACCTCTTGATGCACTGCAGCATGTCTGCGCCTTTGAGATTCGTCTTCAGGACACCAGATGTTGTCCCTCTAGCTTGTCCACACCAAGAACACCTATGGAAGCCCTTGAACAGCTTCTAAAGCCTTTTCTATTAATTAGAAATTCAAGTTCTGCCTTTAAGAGATTAGAGATGTAAACAGGACACTAGAAACAATTTTTAGTGTTCTTAATTCAAGAGATTGATGGCTAATCTCTTTGAATTGATGAGAGATGAAGAAGAATAGAGGGAGGGCTGCAAAATGGCGTGACCAAGGAGTGTGGCTGCTGGTTATATTTTATTTTCTCATAACAACACTTAAATAGCTAGGTTAACACATTAAACCCTTGCCACATGTCACCCTTTGATTAGCTCTAGGTTTAAGTGACCCAATCATATTGTGCCAAATGTCAAACCTATATTTAATCTTGATTTTAATCATCTTACATGATTAAAAAACATTTGGCAAGCTTATGTGTTATGCCATGTGTCACCATCTCATGGTGCCACGTGTCACACTGCAAAATGACCAAAATGCCCCTGTGTCTTAATTTTGAGTTCTCAACCCAAAATAATTATTTTTCTTCTTCTAATTAATTTATATCAAATATAAATTAATTAATTAATCTCTATTAATTAATTTCTCATTAATTAAATTCATATTTAAACACTTTAAATATAAATTTAACTTATATTATACATCCAATAATCTAGATTTGGTTTCAAGTCATGCTAGGGACTTTGTAAACTAATTGCAAACCAAACCTATTTAATTAATCAATTAAACTCTTTAATTAATTAATTAAATCATATTTAATTAGGTGATAACTTGTGTATGTGTGTGACTTACTAGGCTCATCACTAATTGGCAATGAGACATGATATCAACTCTTAATATCATCAGAACTCTTTCTTACCATAAATGATTTCTCTAAATCATTTTATGAACCTCATGGACCATGGTTAACACCTAGCATAGCATGCCATGGCTACCCAATTAGTAATAAGGTTTACCTTAAATGAACCTATAATCATATGTTACCATGCACTAGAATCTCTCTGTTACAAAATCCCAACTCAAGCTGGAGTCATGGTTTATGTCAAACTCTATTTGCTATGAATATTATGTTCTCTTTTAATTCCAGTTCTCGATTAAAAAGATTTTCTTATCAGAAACTCTTTTCTGAATAAATCTATCTGTCTTGGCCAGGAACTTGAAACATCAAGAACAATTAAATGAACATAGGATTTTATCTCTATTTACTTAGAGAAACAGATTCCATCTTGATCAACACCTACCTCCATATATAACTAGTAGGAGCCAACACATGCCCATATACCCATACACAGTATAAGTATGAAAGCAGTATCAAACTCAAACTACCTATATACAAGATAACTGTGCTATCTCAGGTCTAAAGATTATATGCACTGATATGATTTATGACAAAACATTGACAAGAGTAAACTCCATGTGCTTGTCATAAGTGTCACTGGTTCGACCTACTTATCATTTATAAGTGCCTATCATGTTTGTTATATGGCATGAGACTCACCATTCCATCTTATTTATATCTCATATAAATAACTTGGGAACAAACATGAATACAATCTTTCTGGATAAGTCATGTCCTTATTATGAAGTATCCTTGATTGTGAACCTATTTATGATACTTCATGCTAGAAATATTGTCACTCATATTCTTAACAACTTAAGAATAATATTTCTAACAAAATATCAATGGACCTTTTCTATTACACATAAATATATTATGTAAACGGAAAAGTGGAAATGCCTTTTATTAATAAAAATATGTACAAGATACATACTAAATGATATGCTCTAGAGCATACTACTAACAACCCAAACATTCAACAATTATAATTTAAAAAATTAAAATTTAGTCCCTTGTGGAAACCCAATATTTATCTATTTATTTATTTTAATTAGCTAATAATAATTTAATATATTTATCTAAAAAAAGAATATTTTATTGGATGGCCTGCTTATTTATTTATATATATATATATATATATATATATATATATATATATATATATATATATATATATTATTTTTGAAATTAAATATATATCTGTAATCTGAACAACCCAGTTCAATAATAACTCTTATCCCATTATACACATAATAGAACTTTTGAAATATATATACCATAATCATCTCTTTATGCTAAACTTTGCTCTCAAAGCCTGTGTGTCATCTCCTTGTATACCAAATACTCTCAACCGGTATTTTTCATCATCTTTTATTTATTGTTATATATATATATATATATATATATATATATATATATATATATATATATATATATATATATATATATATATATATATATATATATATATAAATCTACGATTTATAATCTGATGTGCACAGAAAATCTCTAAATTTTTACTTCTCTATTCATCACCTTCGATTCTATTTTCAAGAAGATTCGAATATTCAATCTGTCAGTTAAAATTGTCTCTCTTCCATTGAAAATAACTATTGTCTTGGAGTTTCCAGGTGAGTGGTAATTATAGTACATGACACCGTTTTAGTCCCTTTTAAAATTTCTTAGCATTAAGTTTGTTATTAAATGAAATTTTAAATCAATATTTAAAAATTATTTTACATGTGATTTTCTAGAGTTTTATTTTATTATTGAATTTTATTTCGATTTTGATTAAATAATTAATTGTGTCAACTATCTCTGCATTAGAGCCATTAGTATTCCAGAAATAGGCCTTTAATGTATTTATATTGATTGATATTTGACTATAAAATTTACCGATGTGTTACACTAAACTGATTTGAGATTGATTTGATCTTATTGACTCTCTGAAATTATTGAAATAAACTATTAGAATTACACTATCAGTTATTATTTACTATCTGAAATTTTTTATTGATTTTGATTGATTTGAATAAATTGATTTTCTGTTTTGAATTGGTACCTGTGCCCAGTATCTGTTTCTGTTATCTGGTCCCACCGTGTGGACTATCACGGTATTAGGTTGCATTATTGAGTCATGCATCATTATAATTTATGGTTTGCATTAGTATCATATGCATTGATATCTGTGAAAGAGGATGAAGGTATCCAATATTTGGTAGCGCACTTACCATCTGGCCTTTGGTGATGTGGGGTATCATCATCCTGGTGCACTGTACCATAAAAATTTTATTGAAAGAATTTCTTTTATATATATATTTTATGAAATTATTTTATTAATGATTTTGATAGCATGAGCATGATTTTATTAAATAGAAAATTTATTGTGAAATTAATCAAGTGTTTACCTATTCCTATTCTGTTGTGTGTTATAATTATCATTCACTGAGCATTAGCTTAAACCATGTTTTCTCTGTTTGTTATTTGTTTCAGATCAGTAGAATTCTGCAGCTGATCCAAATATTCAGTCCATTTGCTAGAGATGGACAATCTTTAATTTGTTCTCATGGTATGCCCGAATTCATGTTTCCTCGGGCTAATAATTAGTTTAGTTTATTGAATAGTTTAAGTTTTTATTTGAAATCTGTAGAGACTCCGCAGTTTACTTATGGGATATTTATGATGTTTATTCAACATTTTGTTTATTTAGATTTTATTTATTTTTCTAGGATTAGTAAGTGACAATATATTTATTTAAGATACTCTGATAAGGCTTACATGATTTAAGAATACTTAAATTATGCGCCGGTCGTGACACAGAATTTTGGGTCATGACAAAGTTGATATCAGAGCCTGGTTTAGGTCTAGTAAACTTGTGTAGCATAGGATCCTTAACGTCTTTTCAGTTTATCATTGCTTTAGATATCTGCGTCTTTCATACTTTTTCTCCTGTCTTAATTTGGCTTACATTTTCAGATTTAATATTTATTTATTAAAATGAATAGGTGCCTGAGTCTGTTAAACGTAAAAGGAGAGCTAGAGCCAAGGGTCTTAATGGTGCAAACCTTGATGCAACAAGGGAGGTACCACCTCAAACTATTAATCAGACATTTAAACACACGCTTATGGCTAAGATTGGGGCACAACCATTCCTCTATTTCTCCATACTTTTCCATGATATTTAGTACACCACCTACTTTGTTAGAGTATCCTTTATCTGTATCAACACCTATGAGGAACACAATAGACACTGATATGGTATATAGGGGATGTATAGTTCACATTGGAGAAAGGGAATTAGCTACATATCTTGTTTCTTTAGATATATTTGAGTTTGATATCATTTTAGGCATGGATTGGTTAGCCACTTATCACGTTTCATTGGATTGTTATAATAAAGTTGTACTCTTTAAAATTCTTGGGGAGGCAGAATTTCAATTTCAGGGAGATCGCAGTATAGCCTCTAATAATCTTATCTCGGTAGTGAATGCTAGCCGATTATTGCAGAAGATGTGTAAGGGGTATCTAGCTCATGTTAGAGACATTCAGGTAGAAGGTGCAGGTTTGGAGAATGTTGCAGGTTTGGAGAATGTTGTAGTGGTTAAGGAGTTTCCTGATGTATTTCCGGAAGATTTATCAGGTTTACCCCCAGAGCAAGAGGTAGAGTTTGGTATAGACTTAGTTCCTAGAATTGAGCTCATATTTATGCCACCTTATCATATGGCACTCGCAGAACTTAAGGAGTTGACAGAGCAGCTACTAAACCTACTAGATAAGGGGTTTATTCACCCTAGTGTTTCTCCATGGGGTGCTCCTGTGTTATTTGTGTGGAAGAAGGATGGGTCTTTGAGAATGTGCATTAATTATAGGTAATTGAATAAGGTGACTGTGCGTAATAAGTATCCTCTTCCACACATAGATGTCCTGTTTGACCAACTTCAAGATGCAAAGTGTTTTTCCAAGATTGATCTTTGATCTGGGTATTATTAATTGAGGGTCATGAAAGAAGACATACTCAAGATTGCCTTTGGGACTAGGTATGCACACTATGAATTTCTTGTACTGCCTTTTGGTCTTACCAATGCTCCAGCCGCTTTTATGGATCTCATGAATAGAGTTTTCAAGCCTTTCTTAGATCAATTTGTTATAGTGTTCATCGATGATATTCTAGTGTACTCAAAAAGTAAAGAGGAGCATGAGCAGCATTTGAGAATTGTCCTTTAGACCTTACGAGAACACAAGCTATATGACAAGTTCTCAAAATATGAGTTTTGGTTAAATAGTGTGGCTTTCCTAGGCCATACAGTATCTAAGGATGGGGTGTGTGTTGATAAGAAGAAAGTTGAGGCAGTGCTTCATTGGCCTAGACCCATAACTATGTCAGAGATTCGTAGTTTCTTGGGTTTAGCAGGGTATTATAGACGGTTTGTTCAAGACTTCTCTCGTATTGCAGCACCTTTAACTAAGTTGACATAGAAGAATGTAAAATTTCAGTAGACTGAGGTTTGTGGAAAAAGTTTTCAGGAGCTTAAGACTCGTTTAACTACTGCACCAGTGTTAGCCCTTCCGTTTGGATCACGGGGTTATGCAATGTATTGTGATGCTTCTAGGATTGGTTTGGGATATGTTTTGATACAGCATGGACAGATTATTACATGTGCTTCTTGTCAGTTGAAAAAGCATGAGCAAAATTATCCAACTCATGATTTGGAAACGGCTGCAGTAATTTTTGCTTTGAAAATCTGGAAGCAATATTTGTATGGTGAGACTTGTGAAATCTTCACAGACCACAAAAGTCTCAAATACATCTTTGACCAACATGAACTTAATCTTAGGCAAATGAGATGGGTAGAATTGCTGAAAGATTATGATTGCACCATATAATATCACCCTAAAAAAGCTAATGTGGTGGATGATGCTCTAAGCATGAAGTCTTTTGGTAGTTTAGCCCATATATCTACCAAGTGGAGGCCTCTGATTGGTGAATTACATGAGTTGCTAGATCAGGGAGTAGAGTTTGAAATCATAGTTGGATCATTCTTAGCACATTTTCGAGTTAGGCCTATCTTGATTGATCGAATTAAGGCTACTCAGAAGAGGGATTCTCAGTTGTGTGAGATTATAGATAGTATTCATCAAGGCCAAGCTCAAGGGTTCATTTTAAATGATGATGGAGTTCTTCGTTATGGCACTAGACTTTGTGTCCCCAATGTTGATGAGTTGAGAAGAGAAATCATGGAGGAGGCACACCATTCTGCTTATATAGTACACCCAGGTTCAACTAAGATGTACCGTGATTTAAGGGAGCATTATTGGTGGGGTGGCATGAAGAGGGATGTTGCAGACTTTGTTGCTAAATGTTTGACTTGTCAACAGGTTAAGGCAGAACATCAGAGACCATCTGGGTTACTTCAGCCGTTGCCTATTTTCGAGTGGAAGTGGGAGCATATTGCCATGGACTTTGTTGTGAGTCTACCTAGTACACGAGATGGTTACAATGCAATCTGGGTGATAGTGGACAAATTGATAAAATCTGCTAATTTTCTTCCTGTAAAGACTACATATGACTTTGCTAAACTTGCACAGTTATATATAAATAAGATTGTTAGTCTTCATGGAGTTCCAGTTTCCATTGTCTCTGATCGTGATATTCAGTTTACTTCTCGATTTTGGAAGAAATTCCAAGAAGCTTTAGGAACACGAGTAGACTTTAGTACTGCTTTTCACCCTCAGACGGATGGACAGTCAAAAAGGACCATACAGACATTAGAGGACATGCTTCGTGCATGCATTATGGATTTTGGTGGCTGTTGGGATCATCATTTGCCTTTAGTGGAGTTTGCTTATAATAATAGTTATCAGGCAAGTATAGAGATGGCTCCATATAAGGCATTATATGGTCAAAGGTGTAGGTCACTGATTTGTTGGGATGAAGTTAGAGAAAGAGGCTTACTAGACCAGAGTTGATACAGTTAACTTCAGAGAAGGTTCGACTAATTCGTGATAGACTTTTGACTATCCAAAGTCGACAGAGAAGTTATGCTGACCCTAAGCGTAAAGATGTAGAGTTTATGGTTAGTGATCATGTATTTCTGAGAGTTTCACCTATGAAAGGAATCATGAGGTTTGAGAAGAAAGGGAAGCTTAGCCCTCATTTTGTTGGTCCATTTGAAATTTTGGAGAGAATTGGAGCAGTTGCTTATCGTTTAGCCCTTCCACCTGGTTTTACACATGTACATCCAGTTTTCCATATTTCTATGCTTAGAAAGTATGTATCAGATCCATCTCATTTTTTGCAACCTCAAACCATACAATTTAGGGATGATATGTCATATGAAGAGTAACCAGCAAAGATTTTAGATCGACAAATTAGGAAACTTTGGTATAAGAAAGTGGCTTTGGTCAAGGTCTTGTGGCATAATCACTCAAGTAGTGAGGCCACACAGGAGGCAGAATCTGAAATGCAAGACAAATATCCCCACTTATTTGATTCTTCATGTTAGAATTTTGTCTGTTTAAATTCGAGGACCGAATTTCTTTTAATGGGGGAAGTATGTGGAAACCCAATATCTATTTATTTATTTTAATTAGCTAACAATAATTTAATATATTTGTCTAAAAAAAGGAATATTTTATTAGATGACCTGCTTATATATATATATATATATATATATGTAATCTGAACAACTCATTTCAATAATAACTCTTATTCCATTATACATCTAATAGAACTCTTGAAATATATATACCATAATCATCTCTTTATGCTAAACTTTGCTCTCAAAGACTGTTTATCATCTCCTTGTATACCAAATACTCTCAACAGGTGTTTTTCATCATCTTATATATATATATATATATATATATTTACGATTTACAATCTGTTGTGCGCAGAGAATCTCTAATTTTTTACTTTTCTATACATCACCTTCCTATTTTCAAGGAGATTTGAATATTCAATCTGTCAGTTAAAATTGTCTCTCTTCCATTGAAAATAACTATTGTCTTGGAGGTTCCAGGTGAGTGGTAATTATAGTACATGACACCGTTTTAGTCCCTTTTAAAATTTCTTAGCATTAAGTTTGTTATTAAATGAAAATTTAAATCAATATTTTAACAATTATTTTACATGTGATTTTCTAGAGTTTTATTTTATTATTAAATTTTATTTTGATTTTGTCAACTATCTCTGCATTAGAGCCATTAGAATTCTGAGAACAGGCCTTTAATGTATTTATATTGATTGATATTTGACTATAAAATTTACCAATGTATTACACTGAATTGATTTGAGATTTATTTGATCTTATTGACTCTCTGAAATTATTGAAATAAACTATTGGAATTGCACTATTAGTTATTATTTGCTATCTGAAATTTTTTATTGATTTTGATTGATTTGTACAAATTGATTTTTTGTTTTGAATTGGTACTTGTGCCTAGTATCTGTTTCTGTTATCTGGCCCCACCATGTGGACTATCACAATATTAGGTTGTATTATTGAGTCATACATTATTACAATTTATGGTTTGCATTAATATCATATGTATTGATATCTGTGAAGGAGGAGGAAGGTATCCAATATCTGGTAGCGCGCTTACCATCTGGCCTTTGGTGATGTGGGATATCATCACCCTGGTGTACTGTATCATAAAATTTTTATTGAATGAATTTCTTTTATATATATATTTTATGAAATTATTTTATTAATGATTTTGATAGCATGAGCATGATTTTATTGAATAGAAAATTTATTGTGAAATTAATCAAGCGTCTGCCTGTTCCTATTCCATTGTGTGCTATAATTATCATTCACTGAGCATTAGCTCAAACCATGTTTTCTCTGTCTGTTATTTGTTTCAGATCAGTATAATTCTACAGTTGATCTAAATATTCAGTCCATTTACTGGAGAGGGACAATCTTTAATTTATTCTCATGGTATGCCCGAATTCATGTTTTCTCGGGCTAATAATTAGTTTAGTTTATTGAATAGTTTAAGTTTTTATTTGAAATCTGTAGAGACTCCACAGTTTACTTATGGGATATTTATGATGTTTATTCAGCATTTTGTTTATTTGGATTTTATTTATTTTTTTAGGATTAGTAAGTGACAATATATTTATTTAAGATACTCTGATAAGGCTTGCATGATTTAAGAATACTTAAATTATGCGTCGGTTGCGACACAGAATTTTGGGTCGTGACATCCCTACATTTACCCCTTTTACAAAAACTACCCAAATGAGCGCTAAAAATTCTAAAACTTTTCTCCGTGGTCCTTAGCAATATTATGGAGCTAACACAAAAGGAATCATATTTTTATAATCTACCACGAATATTTTATAGATTTTTAATCGAATTCAAGCGCTAGATAATTAAGAAAAAGTAAAGTTCGGGTTTACCTATATCGATTCTGACCCCGGGAACCCGTTCGGGACGTTTGACAATGGTGGCGTAGCCAAAATCTCGACCCAATTTCGAGACTTTTTCGGTAGCCTGTCTACTCGACCAGAAATTTACAAACCTGAGTAACTATTGAATTTCCTCAAATTGAAGGTACCTACGCGAAGCCCACAACACGGGGGTTAGTATATAATTTCTACGAAATTTTCTAAGCACATTTAGAAGTCTCGTGGGACCCACAAAAAAACGGTATCGAAAAAATTTGAAATGGGTATTACCGCGAAGCTCTTGACGAGTGGAGCACTCCGATACTCTCAGATTTTTGGTGGAGTTTACGGTTTTCGAAAAATATAGCCCGAAAATCAAAATGGGCTAAAACTTCCCGAAAAAAAATTGGATAAACCGCTCAATGGATTTTGGTGTTCTTGGTGTCTATGGAAAGCTCTCGAGGTGTAGACGGGTTTTGGCACAAGACCCGGTCCAATCGATGGCCGGATTGACCAAATTTTGGCTGGGAAGATGAAGCAACAAGCGCGCGCAGGGAGGGTTTCGCGCAACGTTTTCGGGCACCTGGAGGCTTGCTGGCAGCGGGGGAGAGGTGGGGGAGGTGCACCGGCGAGCTGGAGAGGCTGGGGCGGCGGCTGGCCGGCGAGGGGTGGAGCGAGGAGAGAGAAAATGAGGAGAGAAGGGGAGAGTTCGGGATGCACGAGGGAAGGGGAAGGAAAAAAGGAAAGGGTCGGTCCGATTCGATCGGTCCTACCCGATCCGGTTCAATTCGGTCGGTCCGATTCAGGATACAAAAATTTTAATTTTTACTTTGCCCTGGGATCGAAAACGAGGCCCAAAAATTCCGAAAAATTTCTAGAAAACTCAGAAAAATTCGTAGAATTCAAATATATTTTTAGTTTTACCACATGGTCTTTAAATTAATTTTTAAAAATCATCAAGGTTTTATATTTTCAGAAAATCGAACCCGATTTCTAAAATCAGAAAAATTTCAAATAATTTCCTAAAATTTAAATAAAATAAAATATAACTAATTACCCATAAAATAATAAATTTAAAAATTAGGGGTGTTACATTAAAAAAATTATTTTTTTAAATATACTAATCAAGGATTATTAAAAATAATTTAAAATTAAATTTACTAAGTTTTAGTCATAAGAATACTAAAATAACAAAATAGCTTTTTACAAACTATTTTTTTAACAGTATTTAAAATGATGTTTTTATTCAAAAAAATAGTTTCGACCTCCAAACGCAGTGTTAAACAGACACTTAGATGTTATTGAAAAAAGTAATTTGAAAAAAGTTATTTTGTTATTTTAGTATTCTTATGATTAAAACTTATCAAATTTAATTTTAAATTATTTTTTAATATTCTTTAACTAATATATTTAAAAAAATAATTTTTTCAACAATAATTTTAATAGCGATGCGAAACAGACCCTTCGTTTCATGAATTCCCTTCCTTTTCTTAAAAAAAAATAATTCCATAAATTAAAACTGAAGTCCAATAAGTATACTTTAATATATATATATATATACACACATAAAATTATAAGTTAAATAATTTTAATTATAGTTTATCCTATACCGAGTTTGAATTCATTAAATATTTACTGGTATGGGATTAACGATTAAATATTTTTTCTTAAAATTGGACAATAATTATTAGCTAATGTAAGTAATTAATTAATTAATTAATTATAATTTTTTAATTATGTGTGTAATTAGATTTATTTTTCAAAATTTTTAAACATATTTATTTTTCTGATAGATATCTTAATTTTTTTTAATAAAGAACAGAACGTTATAAATTGTTAGCGTGAATAAAGGCACTAGGGTCATTTTAATTTTAGGTTTCGTAATATTATTTTAATAAATTAATTAGTAATATTAATATATTTGTTAGAGTTCAAATCCAATTGGAATTATAAAGTATAATTAATTTAGAAAATTTAGTAGAATTTAAATTATGAAATTTAATAATTAGAGTTCCAAAAAAACTAGTTTTTTAATGGCCTATATATATATGAGAAGCTGGTTGGCCTTTATATTGTAGAGAACTCACGAAGCAAAGAGGTGCGTCGAATTCTGTGAGTTTTGTTAGAATGACTTATAAGGGTGAAAAAAATAATTAGTAATTGTAATTATTTTACTTTATAGTGGATTTGTTAGTAGATTAGACTTATGTTGAACCATATTAAATTTTTCATTCTTTTATTTTTGTGTAGGTGTAAATTTGACGATAATTAGTATTAGAGTTTGGGGATGATCTTATTGAGTTTAATTGAAAGTAGAGCTGTTGTGACATGTATAAAGTTGCACATGCAATAATAGTGATAATAGAAAGTTGAAATCAAGGTGAAGCTCTTAATGCAAAATTAAGATAGTTGATGACAAGAAGATTTTTTTGAAGAAAAAAACAAGTTATACTCAAGTTGAAGAACAGATATTTGAAAAGTTCAAAAAGATTTGATGATTTGATGATACCCAAATATTTGAAGAATGCAATAGTTGATAGATTTTGTGTTAATGTGAAGATTAATTATACTTCTATCTCCACCCCCAAGTCAAATGGAATTGGTTTTCACAATTTTTGCAAAAGTTATTTTTTTTCTTAGTACTTTCTTATACTCTTGACTGTTAATGTTGCTCCTTGCCTCAACTTGCATTATTCTAATTAATGTACTTCCTTCTAATTTGTAGAGATTCTTTTCACCAATCTTCTCGTTTTTCATAATCACGAGAGTACCTCGACTAACTCTCAGGACTCTACCATAAATTAAACACCCATAACTCAAAGAATCCAATTTGCCCAAAGAAATTAAGTTCCTTTCGAATTTAGAAACATAACTTACTTCATTTAAAAATTTCATTGGATTACCATACAACTTGATCTTCACTCTAATAACACCTTCGATCACCATTTTGTTCCCATTGGCTAGCTTTACTTTTTCTCCTTTCTTCTCTTTAATTATATCAAACCACTCCTTCTTCAAGCAAATATGGAATGGACAAATAAAATCTATTAACCACTCATTTTGTAATAGATCTTTTATTTTTTCCTTATCATCATTTATATTCAAACATTCACTGTCAATACTATCATCAATTGCAATTGTAGTAGTTCTTTCTTTTTCTTTTCTTTGACTCTTTTTAAATTGTTTAAACTCTGTAATATCTTCCTTCATCTTCATATAATGGTATTGAATATGGTTCTTCTCATGACAGTAGTAGTATTCTCTATCTTTAAGGTGTACTCATGGTCTCGAGCTCAATCTATTATTCATTCTATAATTGTTTCCACGTAGATTGCTTCTACCACAACTAGAATCAATAATAAAAGCTCCACCTTCATTACCACTACTTGTCTTATTGAACTTCTCATCATCCAAGATAACTGTGGTAAGCTCCTCTAGCTTCAAAGTCTCTTTCCCAACTATTAAGACTGTCACAAAACTTTTATAAGATTGTGTGAGGGAGGTTGAAAGCAGGATGACTTTATTTTCTTCATCTACCTTCACACCAACACTAGCCAATTGGATAATTAATTTATTAAAAATATTAAGGTGATCTCTCATATTAGTACCTTCATCCATTCTGAGTTGATACAACTTCTTCTTCAAGTACGAGCGATTTGTGAATGACTTTTATATTTACAAACTCTCAAATTTCTTCCATAAAATAACTGGCGAAATCTGCTCTAAGACATTGTACTTTACATTAGGAGCTAACGTCAATAGAATCATACTCACTGTTCTTTGTTGAAGCTCCTCCCAATCATCATTTTTATGGTCGTTAGTTGCTTCTCATTTAATGCTTTTATTAATTCTTGCTGCACAAGGATATTCTTCATGGTACATTGCCACATATTAAAATTATTTTTCCCATAAAATGGCTCCACCTCAAATTTGTATTTGCCATCTTTGATATATTGAACCACAGCTCTGATATCAATTATTGTACACTGTGAAAACGTATAAACTATAAAAAAATAAAGCAAGCATACAAAACACCAATATTTACGTGGTTTACTCTTTCTACATAGGATACATTCGTGGGTATACCATCTTCTACTATTAATAATAAATCATCAATTACAAACTCAAAGTTATACTACCCATAAATCCAATTACACCCAAGAGAACCCTTACATCAAACTACTCATAGTAAATATATTAATTAGTCCTTTCAGTCTATACATAACCCAATATATTTACTACTATAACTGTTATACCATAAAAGATGTCTTCTATTATAATGGGTTATAATCCCTTCCTCTTGGATTATGCCATTTGTTCATCTTATATCAGAGCCTCTTACCCTTCATAGAATTGAAATAGGTAAGTAGGGGTGAGCAGATTTCGGTTTGAACCGAAAAATTGAATCGAACCGAGTCAATTCTGTTCAATCGGTTCGGTTTTAAAATTTAATCGGTTTGGTTCAATTTTGAAGAGAAAAATCAATTAAATCGAATCGAACTGAATAATAATTTTATATATTCAAATCGAACCAAATCAAACCGAATTGATTTTTGAATTAATTTATTTTTATGGGGAATTTATGAATTATATTTAATTATATATATATATATATATATATATATTATTTAATTTCATTGATTAATGTTTATTAAGTTCAAACCAAAGTCAAAATTAAATCAAATAACTTAAAAATCAAGTCTAAATTTAAAAATCAATCAAAAATCAAAACCGATCGGTTTGAATCGAATCGAATTGAAATATAGTGATTCAGTTCAATTCAGTTTTTCATCCATTTCGGTTCGGTTCTGTTTCTAAAATATGTAATTTAGTTTTCATTATTTAATTCGATTAGGTTCGGTTCAGTTCAGTTTGAACCGAATGCTCACACTTATAGGCAAGAGTCCTCATCAATGGGCGATGCCAAATCATCAGCAATTGGTAAAGCCTCTCTTTATAATGGGCAAAGCCATTCTCCATAGGCAAAGCCAAGTTCTCCACTATTCTCTTATTTATAGTGTTGATTCCCTCAATCATAATCTAATTAGGAGTCTCACTCAATTTAAAAATAACACTTAAATAGAAGTTTTACTCTATATAGGATATACCTCCATCTTACTAAGAAATATTTTTTTCCATTCAAATTACGAAAAAATATTCTAAATCAATTAGGATTTTAGATCATAAATCTAATAATATTATATATTATCGACTACATTAATGATAAAAAAAAAATTATATCCTATTTAATTAATATATTCCCATTTTCATAAATTTATTAATTATAATATATAATTTTTTATAAAATATTATCGAATGGAATATGTATTAATTTCTAAATCTTCTCTATAAATGATTTTTAAATTAATAAATATTTTTTAAATAAAATTAACTAAATTAGTATTTAATTTAATTTAATTAATTAAATTAACATTGACATATAATAATTATAGATTATTTAATATTTAAGAGAGAGAGAGAGAGAGAGAGAGAGAAAAAAGAAGAAGAAGTTAAGGGCATTGAATGAATTCACTGTGTGGATACCTTCAGGGGTGTAATTGAAAATTGTGAGCTTCGAATTTGGCAAAAGGAAGAGAATGCCCCATTCGAATTCATCATCCTCACCCGGTTTTTAAATGCAGAATTACAACCTCCTTGAGCCGCGTGACACCGGACGGAAGATATTCCCTTCCGTGCGAATATTTGCCACTTGCTCCGGTGAACAAATGTAACCTGACGTCTCTTGCTACGTGGAAGCGGTATCAGTCACATGTGTGTGGTGGATGAAACGTTCTAGCTCGCCAACAAATAGAAACACGTCATCACCTCTTAATCTGCCGGTCCAGTCATCAACCTCTGAAAGGAGAAAATAAAATAGAAAGGAGATTAAATGTCCAGTCATTAGTGTATAAAACAATTAAGTTTCCACGTCATCGACGCCTGACATTAAATTAATTTACAAGAAAAATATAAAAATAAAAAATAAAAATAAAAATATATTAAATAATTTTACGATCTATATATATATATATATATAATTTATTAGGACACGTTGTTAAGGACATTCAAAGAGTCATTAGAAGACGATTTTGTCCCTAATCTGAATTAGAGAAGTAATGATTAGGCATTACTTAAAACAATTCTCTTGGACAGAGATCTGTGTCGTTATATATCTTTTCAAGCACCACCTTTCCTCCTTTGTCTCCCGCGTGTCTCTCTCAATAGCAAGGAAGAAGAAGAAGAAAAAGAAGACGAAGAAAACGAATAAGAAGAAGATGTCTAGCAATGAAGACCCTGTTGAGGATGTAGTTTCCAATGGAGATTCATTTCAGAAAGTGAAGCAGAGGCTCAAGGATCGATCTAAGGTGCACTCAATCTCTGCCTTTTTTTTGTTTGATTGGTTCGTTTGCCTCTGTTTGGTTTTCTTGATCTTTGTAGGTTTGGTTTGTGTACAGAAAGTGGCTCAAACCAAGGAAATGTTATCAAAACAAGCGAATCAGACCAAGGAGATCTTATCTAAACAGGCAGTTAAGATCGCAAAACAAGCAGAGGAACATCAGAGCTTCCTTAGTAAGGTTGGCCCTTTCTTTGGTATTGTATGATTACTTTTAATGGATTTTTTTTTTGGTGAATTCATGTCGGTTATAGATATGTCCTTCTATAGTTGTGCCCCTAGTGTTTGATTTTACGAGCGTGTTAAAGCTTTTGGATTTATTTTTTTTTTTCTTTTTTTATTCTTGTGTTTAGGTGACTCATCTTCTTGGTGTTCTTGGTTTTGGGGGATTTTGCTTCCTTCTGGGTGCAAGTGAGTATACTGTTTATTGATGGAATGATTAGTACAATTATAGTAAAGAATTTTAACTTTTCTTGCTTGCCTATTAATGTTCTTTGTGCAGGGCCTCAGGATATTCCTTATGTATACTGTTTGTTTTATGTCATATTTGTTCCTCTTCGGTGGATATACTATAGATTCAAGAAATGGCATTATTATCTTCTGGTAAGCTTTGTGGTCGTCTAGTTTCTCTTTATAGGTACATGAATTGTTTTGTTCAAATATGTGGCAATGCATGCTGTACAGATTTTAGGAATCATTTGTTTGAGTTACACGATTGATATGTTTGGTAACTTCCAGATCACTGCAACATAAGGTTAAGGTGATGCATCATGTATTAGAAAATAGATAATATGACCTCACAGATAGAGTAAAATGGTAACACAGGATATATGTTGCATGGTCCCAAATACATGAGATGGAAAATTGCTAAGTTTCAAAGAACAATGGACTTCATATGATGTAAAATGTAATATTACCACTATATCCTGTTCAAAGCATGGTGGAAGCTTTAATCAATTCGCTGTGCTCTGAATTTTGAGTATGCATGTCACAGTAGTATAGATCTTTCAGAACATTTGAATACCTGTCACTAAAAAGTTTTTCTGCTTGTACCACTTCCCTATCATCTAAAATTGAGAAATAAGAAAAGTAACATAGTTGTTCTTGCATTTCAGGACTTCTGTTATTATGCCAATACAATATTCTTGGTCGACCTTCTTTTATATCCAAAGGATGAAAAGCTTTTCATGATTTGCTTCTCATTTGCTGAAGTAAGAAAATAGTCCTGGGGTAGCGTATATTTTTCATTTGATGGATGATTTATCTTATCCTCTTTTGACTTTTTAAAATGATGTTGTAGGGGCCATTAGCATGGGCATTGATTGTTTGGCGTTGTAGCTTGGTTTTTAGTTCTGTTGACAAGCTTGTCAGTGTCCTTATTCATCTTTTGCCTGGTGAGTTGGTATTTCCTCTATTGAGTGACTTAAATGTCCCTTAGAACAATATGAATATTTTATTTTTTGGAAAAGGATCTAGTTTTTTTTTGGAGGGAAAGGGATTATTCAAGATCAATGTCTGTTAAATGTCGCATGACTTCTCAAGAGGGTTAAATTGTGCATGTATTGTAATTGGATTGTTCATAAGCTAGTGATAAATATAATTCTTCTGAGTTTGAAGCTAATCGTTTTTGCATATTTTGAGGGAGGAGCATATAATTCACTCTTTGATTCTTAAATCAAAATCTTCCTATTGTCCAGCCAAACTTACTGTTATGATCCTGTATCAAATCATGTTAGGTTTGGCTCCCTAGTGCCTATCTTAAGAGTTGTCTGTCTGTTGCTAAGATCTATGCAATTCTTCAGCAAATTTTAATTCCTACCCTTAGGTGTCATTTTGAGTAAGAAGTTTATACTGCATAGGTACTTGGGGTGACTAGTGTTCTACATCAATGCTGAAGAATCTGATTTCCGTGTTGGTTGATGAATGATGTTTGGACTATAGCTGCTTTTGCAGACTCATAGAGAGATTTCCAAACTAAAAGGAAAAAGGGAATAAAGAAGCGCATAAATAAAATGGTCTGATTGATGTTAAATGCTGGTTTTGTACACAGAAAAATTGGGGAGAGTGACCCTGGCAATGTTCACCAAGCCCAAAGCATGCTTGCAAGTTGCTGTATGTTTTTGTGTTGTGACCTTAGGTCGATCACTGATATAAACTCTAAAATTTAATGCTTTACTGTCAGGCTGATATGCTCCACTGATCAGGCTAACTGTTACATTATCAATAAAATAAGAGGAAAAATGTAAGAAATGACAATTGTTCTCAGAGTTGAACTGAAAATTGAGTTTTTGATAGTCTTTTACAGTGTGCCAAAGCAGGTCTTTATGTTTCATTTAGAAAGGAGCATTTGCATGGGCCTCAACGTAAAAGTTCAATTTTTCTAAATAATTCATTTCACAATCATTTTATAATGATGATTCTAGAGAGTATAGCAAATCGCAACCTTTATCAATGTTATTTTTCATGGATAGTGAGTGGACTGAGAGTGGAAGGGCAAGACCCACGTTTTATAGTATATGTCTTTCATTCAATTGTCAATAACTTCAAGAATTCCCAGTTTCTGACGGAATAGTTTTCTTTCAGGTTTAGTTTTCTTCACTATAAGGTGGTGGAATCCAGCAACCTTTGAAGCCATGCATCCTGAAGGAACGTCGCAAAGAGCATCATGGCCATATGTAGTAGAAGACAAATCCTTCCTGTTAACTTGGCTGTTCTGGGTGCCCCTAGTTGCTTATACCCTGTGGCAAGTTCTCTATTTCCTCATTGTCAATGTCCTACGTCGGCAGAGGCTACTAAGAGATCCTGAAGTCATGACTTCTTACAGGTTCTGAACTCTCCCTCTTTCCACTAATAATATGTGTACATGTTACATTTCATTGATTTTTTACTACCTTGTTTACCTTGTCTTCTTTTCTTTTCATTGATTTCCATCAGGGAGCTCTCAAAAAAGGCGCAAAAGGCCAACAATATATGGTGGCGTTTAAGCGGTTTGCTTGGGGATCAGAATCGCATGTTCATGTATATTCTGTTGCAAGCTATATTTACCGTGGCAACTATGGGGCTGACTGTCCCTATCTTTATGTCCTATGAACTGCATGCGGTTTTCCAAATACTCAAGGTTTCTGCAGCTGTATGGAATGGAGGAAGCTTTCTGCTAGATGTAATGCCAAGACAGGTGATTCTCAAAGAGAAGAAGAAATCAGAGATGCAGGCAGCACCTACCCAGCAAGACCAATGCCCAAATGTGATGGAGAATACAATGATCATTGATTCTGATGGAGTGGGATGCACCGAGTCCTAATGCCCGTGTGTCAATAGTTTTCTGACAATTGTAACAGACATGTCTTACTCTGTAGAACTTTCCATGTCCAAAAAGTAGCGGCATTAGCTCTCAATAGTTTAAATTGTGTTAGTGCTGAAAATGAAATTCAACAACTCTTTACCTTTGATGGGTCGCATAACATAGTTTTACTGAGAGAAGATTGCCATTTTTTTATTTCATTGTTGTGTACACGAAACTGAAATTTTCTGGGGCTAGAGTGAAAATTACGTCAATCTACAAGTCTTGATTTACTTTGATAACATGTCTATCAGATGAATGAGCAAGTGCTAACCAATAACCACGCATCTACTCCCACAAACAAGCTAAAAAACTTCTCGACAAAAGTAATTTCCGTATTATGGCGATGGCTCCATGCTTAAATTTGGCATGCAAGCAACATACTAATTCATTGCCTCAAGCTCCAGTAATATACTTCTACCACCTTCATTCAGAAATCTGACAATTCCAGTGCTCAGAATTATGTGCAAATGTGTTATTATTATTATTATTATTATTATTATTATTATTATTATTATTTCATCATATTTGCTTCTGGAATTTCAAGCACTCAGAAAAGAGAGCACCTGAAATCAGGAACAAAAAGTGGGGGGAAAAAAATGACGAATACATACAAATTTTTTTCTTGTACAAACAATTGCCTATAAAATGCGGCAGAAATCATTTACACTCAAAAACCACTAATCCTCAAAACCCAACAAACTATATAGAAGCAGCCTGGCTAAAAATAATAAAAAAATATGAACCAAGCCTGTTACAGGCATGAGAAAATATGAGGCATCATTGCCGCCTCCTTTGATTGCACATTATCACATTATCTGTGATACGGCATCTTAACAAATACCCCTCTTGTTTACATAACGCGAGGGAAAGAGTGATTGACCTGGACACCAAAGATGGTAGCCTGAGACTGATGCAAATTATAATATACACATGGATGGTGATAAAATAATGAGGGTATATGCGCAGGTCTTAGCTTGTTCTTGCACAGGGCGTACCATGGACATCCATGAGAACAAGGTTCCGGTACAGGGGTTGAACATGAACATCACTCGGAGCGTGGAAGCAAGAACCCAAAACCAGAGTTTTCACGAATTAATGGCGGAGGATCTATGTCAGCTATTTCTACTTGTTGCATTGACTTGGAGATGTCATCCACAGTGAATGGGATGCTGGACAGGTTTAAATCGCAACTAAAATTAGTCCTATTTTGAATGCAACTGCTATTAAATATGGAATGCACAGTTAAAAATGCTACCTTGAGTCATCATCTAACAGAAAAGAACTGCTGACAGCATTGTTTGAGTCCTCAGTCATCATAATTCTCATACTAGATATAACCTGTACAACCAAGTTGTTTAAGAATGCAAAAGCACAAACTAGAGCAGGAATTTAACACCAAAATCTAGGATGGATAAAAAAATTTTAACAATGCTCCACAGGCCACACAAATAAATACTATCATCACCAACTTTAGGGAAACTTACATCTGAAGATACACTATGCGTGCCATATTTGTCATCCCAGTACATGGTACTGATCCTATATAGTTGCTGTATGCTCAGCACCTGAAGAAGCATCAAGCAAATGATCAGTTGTGATTTTACAAGGAAAAAAACACAAACAGATGAACAGGAAATAAAATCCAGCATTAAAAAGTAAGTTGATTTAAAAAGATAAAGAGGTACTGACCGGACAAAGTTCTTTAGTAATTTCATTCAAGGTCTTCTTAGGCTTTTGATGTATGACCTGATTGCAATATTGAAAGAAAAAGTAGGTCAGCATACCATGCATATGATATTTACTAGTTAACAAGAGAAGCAATAGATATAAGTATTACTAGGAATCCAACAGCCTGTCTTATATGCTTCAATTCATCCCATGCAGAGCCCGCAAACTGAAAAGAAAGAAGATGTTAGGTATATATGTGATAAACCTGTAGGGGATAAAGGTCAGGAAGAATGTTGAATGCTCACTTCTGCAGTTGCCTCATGGCACCACTGCTCTAATTCAGCCAAACCTGCTTTCACATATTCTCCGTTACTGAATGAGCAACACTCACGCCGCAAAAGAAGACTGCAGAATGTATAAAAAAGAGGACATCAAGTAAATTGCACAAAAATGATAACCCTTTGCAGTGTCACATCATTGAATAAAAGAATGAAAAGAGACAGGAAGAGACATGAAGAGATAGGTTTTGACTGCATTTACCTATTGAATAACTGAACATTGATAAATGAGAATATCTGAGTGAACACTTTACGCATTAAGAAGGGAGGCACCTGCAAAATGGCATATCAGAGAGTGATATTTCTTCGAGAAGGAAGATCACAGTTGTTGACATTCTCTATGAAGAATTAGAACATTATATCAGTCATGACTCACATAGTTCGCCTTCATTATCATCAAATAACTGTTTAAGCTTTTAACAATGCTTTGCCAATGAGCGATTAAAGCTTGTTGAGCAACAGCGTTAGCCTGAGAGCGTCCTTTTACTAAACTTGCCCGGGAAGTTCTTGGTGCCTGCACTCATGTTCACAAGATAATAATCAACAAATGTGAATCCCAGAATTCATACATTCATGCATGTGGACGGACATCGAGAGAAAGGCAGTCCTAATCTCTAGTTCTTTCCTTTTCTCCCCCTCTTTTTAAAAATATCTAGGAGAGCAGTAGCAGTTAGTGTATGCACGAAGTAAATAAGCAGCTACCTGAATACATAAACCAAGCAATGGAGAGATCTCTTTCTTCAAATTGTCCCTGATCATTCCATATATCTTTTCAAGGAAGGCAGTAAGCTGTTGTTTAAACAGTAATGCTGGATACTTGGCCTCAACCTGTCGTAAATCGTCCAGTCTACTAAGTGCTCGACCATTAAGGAATGAGAGTCCAGCACTTTGAGGAGAAGCCCTTAGCCCCTAGAATCCATATAAACAATCAGAAGAAGAAGAAAAAGGAGAAGGTAAAATTTATAAGATTAGGAAAAAGAAAAGAAAAGATAAAGATAAATACTTACTTGAGACATCCTCCCAAAAAGAGAAGCTGATGCCGTTCTCCGCCGTTGTGGTGTTAAACTGGCTGCTCCACTTGCTTTGAGTGTGTGTTGGAGCAGCAGCAACAATGTGGATGAATTTGATAACCAATAGGCTAAGACATCATTGTTATCTGGGACCTTCAATAAAATGCAAATTTGTCAACATCAGTAATATATTCATGACTTGTTTGAGATGACAACAAAAATATAAAGGCAAATAGAGTTTGTCTGAGGCTAGAAAAAAAAAGGTAGATTAATCTCTGATGGGAACTTACCTCTATAGCTGAAGCTACTGTTTGGATAATACGATCAAACACGCTAGTCCTTTCAACTTCAAATGACCTCCAGTGAAGAAGACATTTGTATATGATGCAAGCAGCAACTGGTTTGCCTCCTGAGAATCCCAAGTTTTGTGATACACACTTGATCAGTAGATCCTGGTTCTCCTGTACCAGAAAAGCAGATTTCAGAAAACAAATTAGTAAGAGAGTATGAACTTCAGAGGCACCAGAATTTAACACTTCAAATAGAAGAAAAGAAATATTACATATCATTGGGGAAAATTGTTTCACGAATATTATCACCTTAAACATTTAACTAATTGTTCAATCAATTAAATACTTCATTTGTGAGCATATTAAAGCCGTTTACCTGCTGCTTTTCATTTAGAGATTTCTGTGGTTTTTCCTCAGATTCAGGTTCACGTGCATTTGATACAGCAACCATCATATCCTGAAACACATAATAGATGATAAAGGGTAATTTAAAATAAACCTACTATAATGATGACACTGCATTTTTTCCATTATCAAGAAAAGAAAAAAGCTCCTTACTAATGCTACCCTCGGTTCTCCATTTGCAACATTTCCATTCTCCGGGGTCCTCTGTAATTTAATAAATAACATAAATTTCTAAAAGCTTTTATGTAAAATGCATGGACAAATAACCAAAAATCCTATTCAAACCTGTAAAATTATTGATTTTGGCCGTCCAGACAAGGGTTTCCCTGTTGGTGAGATGGTTAGTGCTTGCTGACGAAGAACTTGATTCTCGGACTCTGAGTTGGAAAGTTTCTCCTCTAACCTGAAATATAAATAAACCTGCTTTTAGAACTTCTGAAGTTTAAGCAAACGAAAGCATCCATGCAGAGACAGAGAGAGCAAGCATATATGTACATGCTAAGTGTGGACAAAATCAAAATCATATGCAACACTAAAAATGATGAGGAAAATGTGTAATTGCAGACACACAAGCCGTCATCACAATGGTGAAGTTGTGGACGAACTCAAGTAACCAGAGAGGAGAGGGGAAGAATTGCATTGAATTAATTAGGCATAAGCCAATCACCAATAGTGCAACAACAAACAACAATTAAGCTTTAATCCAAAACTAGTTGGAGTCATTTATATAGATTCTTTTTTGCCATTCAGTTCTTTTTGAGACCAGTTCAACAATTAATTATACATATATATATTCCTTAGAATTCATATTGTTCCTTTTCACTAAGCATCAACAAACCTCTGCACTGATTCCTGAAGTTGATCCACCTTTTGCTGTGAATCTTCCAGTTTCTTGCTTAGTTCCGAGTTTCTGGCCTCAGCATCTTTACCTGCTTTCCTTGCTTCTTCTGCTGCCTGTCTTTCTGATAGCAGTGAAGCCTGGACAGCAAAAGAAATTCAAGTAGTACCAAAACAATCTCAAGGAGACTTATCACTAACATTTTTTTTAATACCGTAAAAAATTTTGATGCAAAGCAAACTGGTTTATTTATAGACTGATCCAGAAGGGGAAAAAAAAATCTAATCCACCATCATTCCCTGTGAAACTTGGGTATTAGCTCACCTATCCATAAAAAAATGCCTGGAATGCATTTTATGCAATATTTTAAGCAGTCAAACCAAAACAACTATTGAAACTCAGGAAATGTGAAATCCACAAGAAGGTTGAATTGTGTTTGAAACTTTGAAACATTCTGCAACCATTAGTTACCAAATTGATTACAGTTCTAGCCACTGCTAGTAGTGAAGACTCATAGCTTAATAAAGTTTCTCATAAGATCCCTTCAGTTTTATATGATTTTGTTAAGAACATCACTATCTTGTCCACAGAAATGATAGTAGGTTATAGACATTTGGGTAATATAACATGAACAGTGATAATCCATGTTAAAGTGCATACCTTCAAACTCTCCACCTCGGTCGTTAATTGTTCAACCTTTTCTGTATCTTGAACAAGAACAGGGGTCTCCTTAATGACCGGAGGTGCCTCTTCAATAGCTTTTCGAGCTGCCTCTCGTTCTTTGATAACTCTGGAATTTGCTTCTTCTACTTGTATTTGCATTGCATGCAAAGCATCCTGTAACTTGGCAATTTCTTGTGCCTTTTCCTCTTCCAAATCAGTCTGATTCGAATCAAAACAAAATGAAATGATAGTGCAGAGCAGTTTGCCATACTAGCATTTGTATAAAGTAAAATAAAGAAAGTACCCTCAATCTCTTCTCAAATTGCAACCGCCATGTCAGCTCTTCCACACGCTTCTCTAATTTGTCTTTTGCTTCTTTAAGAGCACCCGTTTCCCTTGCAGCCTGAAAAGTTAATCTAATCACTACCATGCACTAAAATCTAAGTGAAACAAAGCCATAATAAGGAATTTGATCAAACCATTTTAAGCTTTCTAAGCTCTCTCCGAGCAACTCTTCCCCTCCAGCCACATTGAGAAGCTAATGCAGCCTTCTGAAGCCTCTTATAATAAGAATATGCTATATGGCGACGCAATTGTGCCTAAAAGTCATCAACAGAATTAATAAAAGTAATTAATCATTTATAAATTTCAAAAGTGAAAAAGAAAATCAATCTGATTCCAATTATAGCAACAGAATTTTTAAAGAGTAATTGAGAAATCCATGGCTTCTTTTTCAATCATAAGAGAATATAATAAGAGGTGTGTAGATGAGACCTGGATAACAATTGCAGCTTTAGTTTGTTTTCTGAACCTGAATTCATCACGAGCAGTCATTGCCCTTAAGCCAGTCTGCAATGTGACTGCAGACAAATATAGAGTCAGGTAGGATTTCCTGGCAGTATATCGTCTGAAATTCCTCTGAATCTTCAAAGCTGCTGCTTCCCGCCGCAACTGCTCAAATATTTTGCGAGCCAATACACCTGGTTGTAGTTGCAAACAACAAAAAGATTATAATCTCAATCAGAATTTAAATGTATAAAAATAGTAAAGCAGTATTGGAACATGAATTCATGAAACAGGCAGAGGAAAAGGGGAGAAGGGGAGGGAGGGGGGGGGGACTATTTGCAAAAGTAGCTTTATAGATATTCCCTTTTGAAGTTAATTGAGTTGTTATTTTCTTGCACAGTTTTATCTCCTCCCCCCACCCCCCACACCACCCCCCCCCCCCCCCCCCCCTCCTCCCTCCTCTTCTTCTTTCCCCCTTTCTGTCTCCATCACACAGAAAATCTAATGTAAATGTGCATAGAACTTAGACACAAATACATGTACATCAACATGGCTGCACATTCAAGACAACCTACCATGCACATATGAAGATCTATATTTTGCCATTGGAAGATAGTGTCAATCACTTTATGTCTCAGCAATGGTGAATGGCTGATAATATTGAAAGGCAAAAAGACACAAACAATAATGTTTCAGAAAAAAAATAAGAAAAATACCCCGGCAATGAGATTGCAAGTGAATAGCAGCTTGCCGTAATGCAATAAACTCCTTGCGTGCAATATACGTGCGAATTTGTCTTTGAATGGTTCTAGCTGCATTTCCAAGCACCTCTGCTCTTCTTGCATCCAGTTCAGCCATCTGACCAGCTCTAAGGAAAACCTTTGTCTTGCCTATCTGTGAAACCAGCAATTTTGCACATGGTTTCATATTGCAGACTAAAATACTCCATTGGCAAGATGCAACACACAGATGAGACATTTATTATGAACAACATATAAGATGTGTGAAAAACATAGAGATTAGGCAATGGCAGGCTAGCCCCTATTAAGTAGCCCCGCACAAAGGGCTTCCAACAAAAAAAAAAGCCCATAGTTACGGAATTTTAGTGATAGGTATCACACACACAGAATTTGACAGCAGTTACCATTATAGTATTCAGTGAAGCAGTAGAAACTACTGAGGGGACCTATTTGGATTGGTGGGTGTGATTAGCCATTGGTGGTTGCAGTTAAGGGCTCAAACAACAAAGAAATCCAGATTTCAAAATTTAAACTAAAATTTTGAAATGTCAACTGCTAGATTTTGAAATCCATTTGCAATTAAAATATTTAATTACTGATAGTAATTAAACACTCCAAAGTAGCAATTGCCAGTAGGGGGTCCAAAAACCCACAGCTGGCCCCAGCCACTAACCCAAATACCCCTTCAATAACATTTTGATGAAGTTAAGACTGTTTAGTTGGGTATCCAACACCAAAGAGCCTGTAGTAAGGGACAAATGGGGACATAACTCCTTGGAACATCCGAAATTGCTCAGACCACAATGGGGCATGGCAACTGTTTCTTTAAAAGTTCACCACCCCTGCCCTCCCTTTCTCGCTTTCTGCCACTCACCCCATGAATATATGATAATCTGTCTCTGGCAACAAATATGAGGCGTAGCATAGGCAAGCGGCCACGTTTACAGTAAGATATGTCAACATGTCAAATAGCCAAGTGAAACAAATTTAAAATAAATTTACCACCCTTCTGATGTGTCTCATTATTCATTATACTCATGAGGCAGATCAAGTCAGGCTATGCCCCCTCGTACCAAGGATACTTCATTGCTGCTCCAAAGAGCATAATATGGAAAATTAGTTACAAAGAGAAAATTCCATTACCTGATAACCTTTCAATCCCATTTTATCCAGAATCATTTGGCAAGCAACCTTGTCATCATGACTACACAAAAGGCAGCGACAATTTGTCAGAGAAATAAAATGCTTTCAAAAAAATATACCAGAAGGTATCCTGAAAATTGTTCCACTTTGAATTATGACTTACTTTCCTTCCAAAACTTCCGGAGCAAGAACACCAAAACGGAGGAGAAACTCGTAGAATGTTCGTCTTGTAGGATATCCAGCACAGCTGATTCTAATTGCCTCTAGAACGCCCTAAATAATTTTACGAATATGAAAGAATAATATAAATCATGTTACTAAAATGGCCAGAATCATAAGCACAAACGTGAAATCTTGTAGGTTTTCAGAAAGAAGAATCACAAAGAAAAAGGTACAGTCTCATCATACTTACACCACAACGTAGTTGCTGGATAATGTTACCATTCTCAAAAATTGCAGGCTTGAGTACATTATTTGGCTTCACACATCTGATATAGTGGGGCTCAGTTGAACTCAAGGTCTCCATCAAAGATTGGAGTTGTAGCTGCAATTTTTAAACGCATCCCCATTGTCAACATACAATGTCTTCATGAATATAAGGAGTTTAAACAGCACAGGAAAAACAGTTCCTGTTAAGAGTTGGCATGTCTATTACTCTGATGTATGACTAATTCTACAATTACAACTAGACAAAGAGCATCATATTTAAAAAAGAGTACACATCCTTCTGGCAGTATTTTAGTGTTTCTTAAAATGATTTTGAAGTTATATCGTATTCCAAGTCCAACCTGCAACATGTCAGCTAAATCAAAATGTATTCCTTCGACAAGATAATCCCCATGGCACCCAAAAGAAGAAGGTTCAGACTTCTGAACCAAATCTATGGCCTTCTTCTTTTGTGTGCCGATGTGCATTTAAATGACACAGATTCACATGCAATGTCTTTGAAGTATTGTTTCACTCAACGCTCTGAAAAGAATCTAAAATGGAGAAATAAAGCAAAGAACTGCATTCACGCAATTTCAAATGATAAGCTACAAGGACATGACAGACTCCATTGTTACCCTTGTCTGGCCACAAGCCTCACATGTTAGGTCCAGATTTGCTGCCATTTTTTACCCGTTACAATATGCCATTCACAACTTGACAATCCATTACATCATTCATTCCCTCAAAGCAAATGCACAACTCACAGAGCCTTTGCATCACCAAAAACCTACTTCAATAAAGCTTTAATCCCAAACTAGTTGTACTAAGTTAATGTGGAACTGTCTCCTCCAATCCACCTGATTTACGGCCACATCTTCTGAAAGATCTAAGGAGTCAGGCCACCAAGTCCTTTATCTCTATTTCTCTCCATTCCATCTTAGGTTTGCTGCTCCATTTCTCATCCACCACTCTCCAATGCACTCAACCTTTTGACTAGTGCATTAGCTGGTCTACAATGTATGTGTCCTATTCATAGTTATTAAAGGCTCAAGGCGCACAAAGGCGCCAAGGGGTCCTGGAGCCTAGGCGCAAGGCCTCAAGGCGAAGGCGCAAGCCTAAGCAAGATAAGGAGCAAAAAATAAAAAATAAAAATAAAATAAATATGAATATGAATATTCTATCAAACTTCAAATAACATAAAACTAAAAATAATAATAACAAATAAGCATTCAAGTACTAAATTATTAAAACTTTAATAGTCTTTTAATCTTTCATAACTAAAGTTAAGAAATTATAAAATAACTATATCTTCTTCATCTTTTTCTACACCTTCATCCTCTTAATATTCATCTTCAAAATCAATATTTTCATCATTTTCCTCACCTTTAAGAACTAAAAGAGTATTAACTTTTTTTTTTTGAAAAAGATAATGAGTGGTAGTGTTGAAAATGAAAATATGAGAGGTTTGTAATCCTGAGTATGTTAGTTTGATGAGATTTTGGTGACTAGTTATCACCCACGATACTAATTTTGAAAACTTCTAGATCAACAAATTTCGAGTTGGGTGGTAGTACTTTTTGTCAATGGAAGTACTCGCCGAATGTAGAAATAAAAAAGGAGCGCCTTTCTAGCCTTGGGCCTGGAACAAGGTGTACGCCTAGGCGCATAAGGCGAGGGCCTAGTGAATATTGCCCGCCTTTCTCCTGTAGAGGCACTAGGACTGGAGCCTGGTGAGCCTGGAGCCTGAGTCGCGCCTTTAATAACTATGGTCCTATTAGAGTCCAAGTCCAATTGGGATTAAGAAGTATAATTAGTTTAGAAAGTTCAGTAGAATTTAAATTATATAGTTTAATAATTAGAGTCCCAAAATGACTATATTTTTTAGTGACTTATATATATGAGAAGTTGGTTGGCCTTTATATTGGGGAGAGCTTACAAAGTAAAGAGATGTATCAAATTCTGTTAGTTTTGTTTGTGTTATTTGTGAGAATGGCAAAAATAATTAGTAGTTGTAATTATTTTTCCTTGATAGTGAATCTGTTTGGTGCAATAGGCTTAGGCCGAACTATGTTAAATTTTGTGTTTTTTATTTTCTGTGGGTATGATTTTTTTACAACAAGTAATATCAGAGTTATGATTCAAAATGATGAACACAAAATTTGAGCAGAGCCATTCGAAAGGAAAAATAATTTCAGTCTGCGGCAAAGCACAGTGAAGGATATCGTTGTACAACAAGGATTAATTAAAGCGTTAAACGAAAAGTAATCGGCGATCATGAAAGATAATGATTAAGAGGAGCTTCAATAAAAGGCGGTGAGTACGATTAGATTGACGTTAGTCCCTAATGTGAAGTATAATATTTTGGACAAGATTTCACCAGTAGTTCTGTGGAAGAAATTGGAGAGATTGTACATTTCAAAGTTACTCACAAATCGCTTATACTTGAAGAAGGAGTTGTACCAACTCAAAATGGATGAAGTTACTAAAGTGAAGGATCACCTTAATGTTTTTAATAAATTAATTACTCAATTGACTAGTATTTGTATGAAGGTTGATGATGAAGACAAAGCCCTCTTACTTCTAACCTCTCTCACAATCTTATAAAAGCTTGGTGATAATCCTAACAATTGGGAATAAGACTTTGAAGGTGGACGAGATTATTGCAGTTATCTTGGATGATAAAAAGTTAAGAAAACAGATAGTGACAATGAAGGTAAAGCTTTTGTGGCTGGTCCTGGTTGTGGTAGAAGCAATCCACGTGGAAACAGTTGGAGAAAGTAGATCGAGCTCGAGACCACGAGTAGACTTTGAAGATAGAGAATGTTACTAATATCATGAAAAGGATCACATTCAATACTATTATATGAAGATGAAAGAAGATCTTACAGAATTTAAACAATTTAATAAGAGTCGCAGAAAATAAAAAGAAGAAATTACTGGAATTGCAATTGATGATGGTGCCGACGGTGAATACTTGAATGCGAATGATGATAAGGAAAAGGCAAAAGATCCATTACAAGATGAGTGGTTAATGGATTCTGTTTGCCCATTCCATATTTCCTTAAAGAATGAGTGATTTGATTTGATTGAAGAAAAGAAAGGAGAGAAAGTGAAGCTAGACAATGAGAACAAGTTGCAAGTTAAAAGTGTTGGAAAAGTGAAGATCAAACTACATGGCAATCGTGTGAAATTGTTAGATGAAGTAAGGTATGTTTCTAAATTTGAAAAGAACTTAATTTTCTTGGGTAAGCTGGATTCTTTGGGTTATGAGTATTCAATTCATGGTGAATCATAAAAGTTAGCCAAGGTGCTCTTGTGATCATGAAGGGTAAAAAGATTGGTGCAAAGAATCTTTACAAATTGAAAGAAAGCACATTGATTGGAAGAATGCAAGTTAAGGCAAGAGTCAACATCAATAATTAAGAGTGCAAGGAAACACCCAAGAGAAAATTGACATTTGCAGAAATTGTGAAGACTAATTCCATTTTTCTTGGAGGTGGCGATTATTAGAGTCCAAGTCTAATTGAAATTAGAAAGTACAATTAGTTTAGAAAATTTAATAGAATTTAAATTATGAAGATTAATAATTAGAGCCTCAAAAGAACTATATTTTTTAGTGGCTTATATATATGAGTAGTTGGTTGACTTTGTATTTGAGAGAGCTCACCAAGTGGAGAAGTACGTCAAATTCCATGAGTTTTATTTGAATGATTTGTGAGGGTGAGAAAAATAGTTAGTGGTTGCAATTATTTTTCCGAATTTTCTTGGTAGAGTAGGTTTACGCTGAATCACGTAAAATTTTGTATTATTTATTTTGTGTGGATGTGTTTTTTCACAACATGTTCAAACCATCTCAAACTCCCTTCTCTAAACTTTTCTTCGATAGAAGCTATCACATCTTCAGGTGAATATATTCACTACTTATCTGGTTCATTCTTGTATTTCACATATATCTCATTTTTTCTCAATATCAGCCACTTCACCAATCACCTAAATGCTATAAATTTTCAATAAGTGCTGCATACATTTACATTCAGAAGAAGCTCTTCTTCTTCTTTTTGAGAGCTAACAACTGCCATGTAGAACCAGGGTTGTATATGCTTGAAGGCATTTGTTGGAACATTTTCTCAGCTTTCCACAGCCTTGGACCACAAGTTTTGATCCAAAACAACAGGCATAACCAACGAGCTCTTATCTTCATCAAATAAATTAATTAATGAAAATAGTTTCTCTTCTAGGAAGACTGAGAAGAAAGTAAATCTTTACTACCTTAAAGCGTGACCCAATGGAAGAAAATTTAGAGGATTTTGATGATTCCTCTGGAAGTGGAGGAAAGAGATCAGCCACAAAGGAGCACTTCGAGGCCGTCAGAAGATCCTGGTGTTCTGCCACTACATAATCTTTGTTCTTGTCAAGGAATTGATCGGCCAGATAAGTTACCTGGATTAAACATGAAGCATTTTAGCATATATTGAAGTTGAAACAAATTGAACAAAAATTTATAAGAAAAATGTGTTTACCTCCCCTGCATAGTGCGATATGGTAAAACTAGTACGAGAAAGCTTGGGTTTGATAAATCGCTTGTTGTTTTTAAATGTCTGGTACAACTTCTGAGCAAAAGTTTCATGCGTCGATTTAGGAAACATGCTGTATGAAGCATTTAAGCACACTTGAGTCAATTCTTAAAACATACAATAATAAGTAGCAACATGTAGTGTGGATTCTGTGAAGTGTGATCACCAAAATAAATATAGCAACTATCTAAGTCCTGAGGAATATAAAAAAATTAGATCAAGCAAAATCAAATGAGGGCTATACCAGGCTTCATCTAGAAGTGCTATAATTCCCCCAGGTTTCTGCAAAATATTGAAGAGAACAGTTTGAATATCTTGACCATGCATCAGAAGTATAAGGCAAGTGCACATATAAATAAAAAAAGAATATATATGTATATATATATATATATATATATATATTGTAATGAGCTTCACAGTGCTCCACAAAGCATATTATTCTTCAAACAAATGAGAAAAGCACTGGTCAAGCATATAAGACCTTCTCAATCAGATCTAGCACATCTTGGTTATCAACAAATTCTATGTAGCTCCAATTTATTTCTTCTTTTGTATATTCTTCCTGCTCCATTTTAAAGACATGCTGCATACATACAATCACCATACAGTCAAATTCAGCAAAGCCAATGTCACCACAAATTAGTGACCAGGGACAATGCAAGGCACCAAACCTGATTGAAATGCTGCTGCAGTTTTTCATTTGTAAAATTTATGCAAAACTGCTCAAAACTGTATAGAAAGGCAAAATAGTGAACATTAAGGAAAAATGTTGTATAGCAAATAACATCTAAAGTTAAAGACTTACCTGTTTTGCCAGGGGGAAAAAAAAAGGAGGCTTACCTATTGAACTTAAAACTTTCAAAACCATATATATCCAGAACTCCAATTAATTGTTTTGAGTTGGGATCCTGCCCAATTGAACTATTAATTTTATCCACAAGCCTGCAAAAAATTTTTAAAAGGAGCTCATTAAAACAAAATGTACGCAAATATGATTTTGAACATTTAAAGATTCAGTAGCCCCCCTTTTTTTTTTAATTGTTGTTAATGATCCTTTCACACAGTGAATATGCTACAAATGTGATCACAGACACGCACACACACAGAGAACAAGAATGGATACTTTACCAATCAAACAAACGGGAATAAATAGTTTTAGCCAAGGCATCCCTGCTAACCACTGCAGCAACAGGATCAAGAGTCCTTGTGATAATCTCTTCTGGAGTTACCATAACACGTTTTATCAGTGCATCTTCCAAGCTCTTGGCATCACACCTACAGTACAACATAATTGGCATATATGGTTCAAATAATCATACAGAACAAAATCACTTAAATGCATCAGAAACAGGAAAAGATTAAATAAGCTATACTTGAGCAGCTCTGCTGTCATATTAAGATGAAATCTAGATTTGTCATCCTTGATAACAGAAGAGTCTATCTCCACTCCCTTTGCAAATTCAATGTTTCCAAGATGCAGAATTGCAGCTACAACCCTAAAAATAGCTTCCTAAAAAGACATAATATAAAAGTTGTGAGTGCAGTAGCATGTAGACTACAATTCTTAGAAAACAATTAAAATCTAACCTGTGATTCTTCACCGATGCCAACTACATCCATTGCCCTTCTAGTTGCAAGATATTCCTCAGCATCATTTACTCCATCCAGCTGATAGCAGTTGGATTGGTTCAAGTAATGGAAAGACTTAGGGTATTCCAACTTGTACTTCTCTCTTTCCTAAAAATCCAAGGGCCAATAACAGTTACATTTACAAAAAGAGGCACAGGCAGTACGAAATACAACTGGAGTCAGGACATATTTCAATACAAAGTGCAAAGAATCAATACCTCAGGTGGAGCTGCACAAAGAAGGTAGAAACAATGATAGTTTCTTTCAGGATCAGAAATTTGGCAAACCCGAGACCTCTCAAGCAAATAAGTTCGTATAGCTGCCCCGGAAATCCTCCCATTCTTGTCAAATTGGATCTCAACAAATTTACCAAAGCGACTGCATTTGATACCAAGATGAATATAAAAAAATGGTTGACTAAGCTCCTTGAAGTGAATAAGCTCATTCACACAACAGTTTGAACAATAACACTAATGAATTCAAGGAAATAATGTCTCAAAACAGGAGGGAGCAAAAAATAATGATGGGTAAGAAACAAGGAAAAGAACAGTTAATGGCACAACCATGAAGTGACTCCTGGGTTCATCTAAGTCGACCAGAAAAATCAGTTACAGCTGAAAAATAAAACATCAATGGCATTGCTCATATTTATGTTCTATATGCATTTATTTCATCATTCAAAAGATGAGAAGAAGAGGACACGCAAAGGACTACATTCAACCTTCTGAACGTTACAACCAATCAATCAAGAGAGAACTCTTAAGCCTTGAGGAAAAAGAATTTAATTCCTATATAATCTCTTCATTGGCTAACTTGTTCAACTCCTTTTGCAGTTCAACCTCCAAATCAGACTGCATATAACATTAATATTTTTAATACATTTGTCAAAGAGTAAAATGGTAGTTACCTTGAGTTGTTGTTCCTAACAGTTTTGGCATTGCCAAATGCTTCAAGAACTGGATTGGACTGCAAATTTAAATGGACCAGAAACCCCATATCAGAGAACAATTCCCATTTAATAAAAGATACTGGATCTATAACAATTTGCAGATCTGTAGACTTTAGGAAGAGGTGGGAAAGCTCTTCATCTTACTTCTAGAACTTGCTGTTCAACAGTTCGCCCTTCCACCCCAGCCCGACCACCCAAGTGTGCAAGATATCGCATGAGCATCTTTGTTGTCTCAGTCTTACCAGCACCACTTTCTCCACTAACTAGAATTGAGTTGCTCTTTCCCTCATTGATCATTGCCCTGTGCAAGCAAAGCAGAAAGTTCAGCACAAGCATGGCAGGAAAAAATAAGATCTAATTAATATTACCTGTATGCAACATCTGCAACTGCAAAAACATGAGGGCTTAGCTCCCCAAATTGAGCACCTTTATATTGTTCCATCATGTGAGTATCATACAGATGAGGTAATCTTTGAAATGGGTTTATAGCAATCAGTATATTTCCAGTGTACGTCTGTAAAACATAAAAGGGACATCTTATCAACAGTTCAAACAATGAAAGGTATTTTACTGAATTGGGAGCTTTATTGATGCAATATTTACTTCAGCACATAAATTGAGAAATAAAAATCTGAAAGTATTCTTACATAGATTTCATTAAGTTCATATCTGGTAGCCAAGTTATGCAAAACTCCAGGTTCATGCAAATATGACAACTTTGTCATGTCATCTACACCCCCTGGAGGAGCTTCAGTATCCTTGGGGAACACTTTGGATATATTTGCAACAACCTGAAAAGTTATTCAATTTTACAGTCATGAGACTATAAACTATAAAAATTAATTTGAAAGAGAGAGTTGGAAAAGAAGCCAAATCTCAACCAAGATTAAAATTGAAGTTGCCAATTGACACTTGGTAATCGCTATGCATTTTTGTTACAGGTAAATTCAATACTTGAGATTGTAGATTCAAATTTACAGAGTAAATGATAAACACAGTAATTAATACACTCATAGATCCACGTAATGCAAATAAAACAACAAAATGAGTCTGCAATGTCCGAACTCACTGTTTTCCCATTTGTGGTACGAACACGAACTTCTTCACCGTTTATTTTAAAAACTTCACCATCTATCCATGCCTCTGCTGCATCTTCAACCCATACATGAGAACCTACTATAATGTTCACTGGTGCGGCCTGAAAATAAAAAATCATATTAGACACATAAAGAGAATGAAAGGTGAATCTTTGAACAAGAATAGGATTTGATCTGAGAAGTGTTTAGACAGTGAACTGAATACGTAGAGCATGTAACTGTCGGAGCCATTTGTAATGTTTCCTACCAAAGGTTGAAAAGTATTATGAAGATGCAATCACACAAAGAAGGATCACCAGAAACCAATTAAGGCAATTCATTTTCTAAACAGAAAGACAATATTCACATGCTCCAATGATATAATCACATGAACAGAATATTTGCCTTGTAAAAATTCATAAATAACTTTTGGGAAATTCCACATTGAAAATATACATAGTAAAAGGGCATAATATAAATGGTTGAGTTGTAACATTGAATTGACTAGTCATTTTGATGTATAAGCAGCTCAATCACTTATATACGCATGTATTAAAAACAAATTAATATGTAATATGCCCAGCGCTCTCTCTGAATTTAACAATAACCATAACTAGATGCTGTTAGAAAGAAAAAAATATATAATTATGGCTGCATTTCAGATTGATGTTTGTGGCATATCCAGTATAAAATGCATCCACTGAAGAAGTAACAAAGAGTTACTACTCATATTATGGAATCACCTAGAACTATAAAGGGAAGGGGGGAAGGAGAAGAAGGATAGAGAGAGAGAGAGAGAGAGAGAGAGAGAGATAGAGTAGGGAACAACAAGAAAGAGAATGTGGCAATTTCTTGATTTTGGCAATGAAAACATCGCCACAAATATACCATAACATTCTTTTAAGTATTTCTACAATTGAATAACAGCTGAGAAGCTGACTGTGAAGTAAACATCAGCAGTCAGCATTG